>NW_026652279.1:56397537-56552525 GCF_009828535.3 Hylobates moloch | reverse complement strand
TTGTCTTATATATTTATATATTATATATTTTATATGTATTATATATATTTTATATATTATATATTTTTATATGTATTATATATTTTATATATTATATATAATATATATGCTTCATTTTATATATATGTATATGTATATACACACACACATATATATAACAAAATACTATCCACCCATTAAAAATGAATGAAATTGTGTCTTTAGCAGAAACATGGATGAAACTAGAGGCCGTTATCTTAAGCAAAACAACTCAGAAACAGAAGTTAAATACCATATATTCTCACTTATAATTTGGAGCTAAATAATGTGTACACATGGACATGGAGTGTGGAGTGATAAACGTTGGAGACTCAGAAGGATGTGGGGGAGGAAGGACAAAGGGTGACAAGAAATTACTTGATGGTTACAATATACATTATTCAGATGATGGATATACTAAAAACCAAGATTTCACAGCTACATAATATATGCCTGTAACAAAATTGTATTTGAACTCAAATTTATATAAGTAAGAATAATAATACAAAGGTAGAATTGTTGCTTAAGGGCTCATTAGTTATACATCCAGCAAACCATCCTGTGAGGCTTCTTAGGTTTATACTTCTTTAAGATGAAGTCTAAATGTGTAACCCATATAGAACCTAAAAGGTGGAGGTGAGACGACCCCTTCTTATTATTACCCCAAATAATTCACTTAAGAAATGTATGCTTCTGGTCCCTGAAATATGGAACTTGGTGAATTTGGTGGTCCTGTGCTTAAGGGAGACATAGATCCACTAGGGGAGCACAGTTAACGCTTGTATTAAATGGAAGCTGAGGCTGGAAGCTGGCCATTTTATATTAATCATTAACCCAGGAGGGAGAGAAAGACAACATTCTGCTGAATGGGTGATTGACCTCAACTACCAAGTGGAAATTAACTTCCTGCCTCATAATGATGGCAAGGAAGGTTATGGCTAAAACTTGAGAATTCACTAGATCACTCCTTAGTTCTCCGTTACCCATATCCCTGATCAATAGAAACAATCGAATAAAAACAGAACCACCAATACGTTATATTCTGGGAGCTGTGTCTCTCAAAGTGATAAAATCCTCAGTCACAGTGCTGGTAGATAGTAAGGGTTATGAAGCACACTCGCGATGGTCAATGTGTTATGTTTCTGGGGGAAGTATGACTGAATTGACATTACTGCGTAATGATATAGTCACTGATTAGAATTTCTGTTTCCTGTGTAAGGGACACAGAATTTTCATTCAGAAAAAGCATCAAGAATGGATGCTGAAGGACAAAAGAGGTATTCTGTGATGGATACTCTGTCCTACCAGAACCACCCTCTAAACTTCTTCACCTTCTTGCTCTGAGAATCTTCTTTGCTTTGTAGCTTCTGGTTAGGTTTAATTGATGGAAGACAATAGAAGATCAAAGAGCAGGAAGAGACACATCAGTGGAGACAATTTCCTTTATCAGAGACCACAGCTGTTGTCAAGCAGCCCCCTCCCTTGGTTCTGATAAGGACTCCTTTCTCTCTTCCTTCAAGCTCAAGGGTGATAATATTTTCTTGCATTGTTAGTCCCAGGGTGCTTCACCATCCATGTTAGTTTCTATTAATTTTGTCCACACACGTAAATGATTTATTTATTAAACTCTCTTCAATCACTCTTTTGAGAATATCAGCTGTTTCTAGCAAATGTATCATTCCAGGAAGTGATGTTATATTCTAAGAAGGCTTGTCCTCATATTTAAACTATCATCCTATAATCCCCTAAATCCACCTGAAGCTGCTGTACTTATATGAACCTAGTTCATTCCTGCCTCAATATTCTAGAGTCTGGCTACCTCTGCAAAAGATAAAAAGTGGACATAGGTGGTATTATCACTACTTCAGGATCTAGAGAGTTATCAGCCCCTCTCAAGTTATCATGATTTCAAAGACCAGCAAGCAAAGTTAAAAGTATTGCAATTTTAAGTGAAAAAAGTTAATACAAATGTTAATCTAAAACAACAAAGTTCTAAAAAATCACTAGAATTTAAGGTTAATAAAGAAAAAAATTTTCAGAGAAAAGTAATTCCAGGACAGTAGCTTAATGTTCTAAGAAAACAACCATGTAGAACATCCACGCTGTGATGCGATGCATTATGTGGGACCTCCCATGCCATCACCTACTCTGCAACTGCTAATAGAATGGTGTCAGCAGAGAGGACACAAAGGAAACTAAATAAAAGGCTCTCTTTGAAATATGCTATTTGAAATAATATACTTTCTCTGTGAACACAGGAGTGCTTCTATTGTAGTGAGTGTCCAACTTTGCTGAAATGGCAGGAAAAAATCTGAGGAGTCTCCCTCACTGCATGAAATCATGAATTTCTGTGCATCCAAAGCTACAGAAGAATGAATTGAGCACAGACCCTATGGCAGGCATTTCTGAGACAACTCAAGGAATACAGAGCTACAATAAACACTCCTCTTTCCGATGAGATAGAAAACTGAATTTTAATTTATTTAGTCTTGTTTTAAAAAAATCAAATAGAATCTAGCAAAAGCTGAAACTTTGACAGCTTACATTAATTAAGATACGGTGAATGGGAATCCCTCTATATGAGTTCTTCTAAAAAGTGTCAACAGTCGACAATGCATGGAAACAGATATATTCATAAATTTTATTTTAAAGTAATGATTTTTACAATAATAGTATGTTATCAGCACTGAACCCTAGTTAAAGAAAATATACCCAGGAGTCATACATTTAACTCCTCAAGTTTATGTCATGTTGAATTTGTAAGCATTTTAAGTTGTAAGCTACCAAAATGAAGATGTAAAATTTACCCCTTGCTAATTTTCACTTTATTGTGAATTACCCCTTGCTAATTTTCAATATCTTGTTTAGAGCAGACTCGGGCGTGTATAATATGCAGGATGATCCATGGCAAAAGGTCTGGTCTTAACTTCTATTCCTTTCTCTCCACCTTCTCTTGCAATATTTTCCTTCTAGCAAAATGTACCTAAACAGGCCACCAATAGCAGCTTTTAATGAGAGAAAGCCTAACCAAAAAGAAAAAGGTAGGAATTTCAGAATTAAGATTTGGCAGTGCTTTCCCTTCATTTGATGATGGAATAAGATTTGGTCTTACTGATACTATGCTTTAATGTAAAGGAAACATGTCACTCCAAGGAAATCAGATCTAGTTATCTCTTACTATTAGATGTGGATTTTCTCTTAACTTTTTTCTATCCTGGCTTTTTAATAAAAAAGAAAAACCAATGAATACTTCAGAAAATTTTTTGAAATAAATGCATGTGAGTTACAAATATATATATATATTCCAGATCTACTCTATGGAAATAAGGTTCCTAGAATTAAGATGCCCTGTTTGGTTTATTTTTATAATTTTTATAGAATGGATTCTTTAATCTGCTATTTTTGTAGTCATTCTTATATTCTACCATGTACTAATATGAAAACTTGTAAAGATTTTCCATTAGAATTTTTTGGTTTGTGGAGACTGAAGTCAGTGAGATTAGAAAGATACTCCAGAGGGGGTGGATATTATGTATTATTTCTGGGGAGAAAATTTATTAGTGTTTCTTCTTATCTCTTTTGAAAAACCAAATTTTAAAAATTATAAGCAACAAATAAGCAGCAAAATACTGAACCTATTTGAGAAATTTAAAATACTACTTCATAAATACTTCCTTTAGTCTCTCAGTCATTTCAAAAATAGAATGTAAGAAGCATACAAAATAGTTGGGACAAAGTCACAAAGATATAATTTTGAATAAGCATCAGCATTGGCTGAACACTTCAAAAAACAATTGTTGATGATATGCACACTTAGCCTTTTCATTCCAAGGGCATGAAAGAAAATAGAGAGTAGTTGAGGAAATGGCTACACAATGCCTAATATAATAACTAAAAAACTAATCCCTGGATATTTGGAATTAGCCAAATAATAGCCAGCACAGTTATAGAGAGAAAAATCCTGCACACTCAACTTTCTAAATTTTCATCAAATTATAAAATTTGGAAACAACAGCTTGTTAATTTATCAGAAAGGAGCTTATATTTAAATAAATCTTCTACATTTAAAGATGAGAAAAATGAGAGTCAATGCTGTTACTAGGTTGGTAACATAGCTACATTTTCTGTCTCTCTCTCTGTCTCTCTCTCTCTACCTAGCTCTCTAAATCAGTTACTCACCATAACCATGGGATAAAAATAGATTACTCATAAAAAGGACAATTTTTATGTGGTATTCAGATTAGTTATGAATATCTTGCAGGCATCTTCATTAAATAACAGGCAATATCAAGAAGCTTAGAGAGGGTAACTGATTTGCCTAAGATGACACAGCCAATAAGAAATTATATCTGGTGTTCTTCACTGTTGTTTTAAGTGTGAGTAGAGTCTTAATAGTTTACCAAGATTCGAATATCAAATCAATATTTGTGAATAGGATACAAATTACATGAGATAAATCAAAGACCATTATTTTTGTAAACTCTGAAAAGAACTACATATAACTACAAATAGTGTGTATATTTCATGTGGCCCAGTGGTTTAATTAAAAAAAGAATTTTAAATAGTTTGAAGATGTCATATCTTAATCAGCTGAAGGGCTATGCATAGACAAATATCAAAGTATAAGGAAAAATCTGGACTATAATTGAAATATTTCCTTACTTTTCCATCATACTGCTTCACACTTACACTACAATGAAGCAACTGTGTTTCAACTGAATACTTAAACTCCTCAACAAATAGTTTAATTTTTGGATTAAATTTCAATTGTGCATATCATAGATTTCTATAAATTTTATATAATTTCTCAAGTTCACTATGAATATCTTCTATGTGCCAGACATTGTGCTGGAGACTGGCATATTGGACAATATTTAAGCTATGATGGCACTGCTGTATTATTTGACCTGCTCTGGGCCACTTTGAATGAATTTATCAGAATTCTATGACAAGAAAATGAAAAGAACAAATCATAGCTGACAGTAATAAAACATGCCTGAGCTTTGATTGATTACACTCACAGTCATACACAAGAGAGGCTTTCCTTCAATGTTCACTATGAGAACATTAATAAAAAATATAATGCGGGGATGGTCAATTCTAGACTGCTGCCAAAATATAAAGAAACAGGTAATTATTTTCCAGGTATTGGCCAACGATCATTACTCATCATTTTCTTCCCAGGCAAGCATTACATTTATGTCTACCTTTTGGTGTTTGGAAATATTCTTTGTAGTTATATGTGTTCTTCAAAAGGTCTGAATTCATGTTTGGTAGAACAAATCTTGCATGCGCTACATAGGTCCTGCGATTTAGATTTCTTATGATTCTCTTACTCCTCAATTACACTCCTTCATTTTCTACCCGATACTCTCTAGAACAGTGCTTACCAAACCTCAGTGTACATCAAAATCCTAAGGAAAGTTTGTTAAAATACAGATTTAGGAGACTTTCTAAAAAATTTTGAGATATTAGGGTAGAGAAGAGAATCAAGAACCTGCATTTCCTACAAGTAATACTGACGCTGCCCATCTACCAACCAGACCTTGAGTAGCAATACTCTAGTGGCTTGCTACAGAAAGTGTGCTCTGCAGACCAACAGCATCACCATCACCTCAAAGTTTGTTAGAAATGCAGAATTTTGGCTTCACCATAGATCTGCAAAATGCTTTCCTCAGGTAGAGTCATTGGGTGAAATGACACACCCATAGGATATAATGTCATTGCTAGTAGACAGAAAGCACAGACCCTTTAATCTTCTAGGGCCTGTGCTCAGTTTACTTGCCTATGGGTTAAGCCTGTGTTTGCTTGTGGCAGTTTGCAAATGTAGCCACAATACTTGTAGCCACTGCCGTAAAGGGGTGAAGTCTATATCCTTGTTTCTTGAATCTGGACAGGCCATGTCATTTGTTTTGATCCATAGAATGCACTGAAATTGACACTAGGAAAATACAAACCAAGGCTTTAAGAAAACTAGCAGCATCTTCTCTTGATATTCTAGGGACTTCTGCCACTGGTATCATATGAAAAAAGCTCAGGCTAGCCTGCAGAATGATAAGGCACATGTGATCCACTGTTGCCCTAATCCACAGTCTGCCAACCCCAAAAGAAGAACTGCCTATTTGACTGGCAGCTGACTACAGTTACATGAGTGAATCTAGTCAAGGTCAGCAGAAGAACTGCACAGCGGAATCCGGACAATAATAGCCATGCCACAAAATTGTGAGCTAAATATATGGTTGTTGGTTTGAGTCACTAAGATTTGAGGTGGTTTGTACATAGAAAAAGATACTGATATTTGCTTCCCCTTAATAGTTTCCTTCAAGATCTATGAAGACTAATAAAAAGAGAATTGTGATAGAGCAGGCTCTGAGGTTTCTCGTGTTATTAATTGCTTGGCTCTTTTTTTTTTTTCCACTAGGTGAGAAATAATCATTGAGAATAGATCAAAAACCAGATTGTAATTTTTTAGCAAATAAAAGAAGCAAACAGCAATCCAAAAAATTCAAAAAAACCTGTCTTACTTTTATAAATCACATACAGGAAAAATATGGAATGTTGAATGTGTTCTTGCAGGATATAGAAGAATTCATTTGGGAAATCAAAGTCAGTCGTCAAGAAGGAGCCTCAGGAGTGGCTGTTATAGGCACTCACAACCTTTATTTCCTTGGATCTCTATGGCACCGAGGGCTTGTAAGCGTTTACTGATATATTCAGATTGATTTGGCAAAGGTTTAGCCTCATGATCTGGACATATTTCTCTTATAAGATAGTACAAATATAAAAAGATGCCAAATTTTCTCAGATAAATTCCTTGTATTAGCCAAATTACTACTAAGATTTTATTAAAATTGCCTTCAATTTAAAAAGCTAACATTTGAGTGCATTTAGTAATATAAGCAGTTGGAATTAAGAAAAAATTACTAAACAGTAAAAACAATGGGAAATTTCACTAAGAAAATTTTGCAAAAAAATCTGAAGCTACTAAAATCAAATCAGGATAAAACTTGCACAAAAAGAGACAAATCAACGTATAAAATTAAAGCCTGTAAACAGACCCTATTTTATATGAGAATTGAACATTTGATGAAGGACAAATCAGTAAATTCTATCACATATTAAATATGTGATGAAGCTATACTTATCTAATAATGTAGTATTGATGCTTAAGTAGAAAGAACAGTGGAAAACAATATAGTTCATTATAAGACACAATTTACTATATGTTAAATGAAGCTGGCATCCCATATAAGTGGAAAACAGATAATTTGATCATTAAGGAGTGCTTGGTTAAATGTGTAAAAAAAAAATAGGTTATAATCTATCATACCTTATACATGAAATATATTCATATTATCAAAGTTTAAATCTTAATTAAAAAGTTAATTATATATAACAAAAAATTGGAAGAATTCTTCTTTTATTATTGATTGGAAATGACATTCTAATGTATAACAATGAAACTAGAAACCAGTAAAGAAAAAAATTATATAATAAGCTACAATAATAAACAAAAAATCTGCTTGACAAAACTTAGCATAAATAAAATTAAAAGAAGAAAAGGGTAATTCTTGAAACATATAGAAAAAAACTTTCCACAAAAAATAAAAGTGGTTTTAAATATATGTAAAGATGTTAAAATCTCATTCATAGTAAAATAAATGCAAAATAAAACAAGATATTTATTTTGTTTTGACAGATGAAGATCAAAAGTTTTGTTACTCAGGGAATAAACAGTAACAGGGGAAAGTAAACCAGTATTCCCTTATAGAGGGCAATTTGAAAATATCATTCAAAATTACAATCCATACAACATTTTACTCAGCATTTCAACTTCTAAAAAGTATTCCTACAACTATAATTGCATGTGAGCAAAGTGACATATTTAAAAGGTTTATAATTAAAGATTTATTTGAAATGATAAAGGACTCTATATAGAATATATGTTTGTCAATAAAGGACTGGATAAGTTAGGATATTATGAAGCTATTATAATAAATTAGACAGTTCAGATGAAACTGATATGGAATTATTACCAAGATGTACTTTTCAAGTGGAAAAAAATTGAGGTCCGTTACAGCTTGTGTAGTATGCTATCAACTTAAATTTTCAAATAATATATATGTACTGCATAAATTTGCATACAATTAAATGAAAACATGCAAATAAAAATGGTAAGAATGGTTGTGGTGCAAAAGAAAGCTGAAAAATTTGAGAACATGAATAGGTGGAAGACTTCATTTCCAACATTAATTCTTTTAAATTTTTAAATATAAGTATCTAATTGTAGACATTATCATTACTAATAATAATTTGAAACAAATTCATATAAAAGTATTTAAATGTGGTCCTAGAGCAATTTACTAGTTACTTGGAAAAATGCGTTTTAGAGCTTCAATTTATACCTAATCAAAATAAATGCCAGGTGGCTGGTAAATTAATGGGAAAACAAAGTTCAAATTTTTAGAAAAAAATACATATTTATGCAAGCTGTAAAAGAGAATAAAACTTTCTAATTTAAAAATAATATCAAATTACATGAAATTACCGTTAGATTTGACAACAGTGAAAAGTCAATTAGTCTTTAAAAAGAATAACAGTTAAATGGAGAACAAATATGAAAGTTTGCAGCAGATATGTCAACTCTGTTTAATACCCTTGATGAATAAAAAGCTTATATGAGTTTCCGAAGAAAAAAATCAGGATACAAATTGATTACTAGAAAAATGAATACAAATGTACTATTCGTTAATAAAGAAAATCCAATTAGAACATAATATATGAAAAAAATTCACATGAATTCATAATCAAAGAAATGAAAATTAAGGCAATAACAAATTCTCCAATTAAATTAACAAAGATATTTAAAATGTGAATTACCAATTTTATTGCATTTGAAATCAAATTAACCCTAAAACATTGCTGGTATGTATATATATTTTTTTCTATTATTTTAAGTTCTGGGAAACATGTGCAGGACATGCAGATTTGTTACACAGGTAAACGTGTACCATGGTGGTTTGCTGCACCTATCAACCTATCACCTAGGTATTAAGCCCCGCATGTATTAGCTATTTATCCTGATGCTCTCCCTCCCCTGCACTCCCCATCCGGACAGGCCCCAGTGTGTGTGTTGTTCCCCTCCCTGTTTCCATCTGTTCTCATTGTTCAGCTCCCACTGATAAGTGAGAACATGCAGCATTTGATTTTATATTACCGTGTAGTAGCTTCCCACTCCCTCCATGTCCCTGCAAAGGACACAATCTTGTTCCTTCTTATGGCTGCATAGTATTCCATGGTGTATATGTACCACATTTGCTTTATCCTTTCTATCATTGGTGGGCATCTGGGTTGATTCCATGTCTTTGCTTTTGTGAATATTGCTGTAATAAACATACATATGCATGTATCTTTATAATAGAGTGATGTATGTTCCTTTGAGTATATACCCAGTAACGAGATTGCTGGGTCAAGTGGTATTCCTGGGCTATTCCCATTAAACTACCATTGATATTCTTCACAGAATTATAAAATCTACTTTAAAATTTATATGGAACCAAAAAAGAGCTCATATAGCCAAGACAATTCTAAGCAAAAAGAACAAAGCTGGAGGCATCATGTTACCTAACTTCAAACTATGCTACAAGGCTACAGTAACTAAAGCAGCATGGTACAGGTACAAAAACAGTCACACAGACTAATGGAACAGAAGAGAGATCTCAAAAATAAGGCCACACATCTACAACCATCACATCTTTGACAAACCTCACAAAAAACAAGTAATGGGGAAAGGATTCCCTATTTAATAAATGGTGCTGGGAGAACCAGCTAGCCGTATGCAGAAAATTGAAACTTGACCCCTTCCTGACACCTTATACAAAAATTAACTCAAGATTTACTTAAATGTAAAACCCAAAACTATAAAAACCCTAGAAGAAAACCTGGTATATATATTTTTAAAGAAAATGATCAGGAAATGTATAATAACTTTGACAAAACCATTTTTTATGAATATTTTCTTGTGAAGTAAACTAATAGCTTAAAAAGGACTTACACACACAAATATTCAGAGTAATTTTATTTATATTATGAAACTGGAAACAATGTAATAACTGTTAAATGAATTACTATGTGTTTTCAGGTAATTAGGGAATTGGGATTTGAAGTTGGTTAGGGAAAAATCAAGCCAAACTTTCTCTATCAAATTGCTTTACTGCCAAAAGCATAGGATACAAAAATCAGAAAGACAAGTCTATTAGCATGTAACCTTAGATCAGAAAAATAGTGAGACTGAGTTGGTGCAACCTAACCTAAAGCAGTCAAATATTTTTAAAACTATCAAGATCATTTTCTAAGTTTTACAGGGTTAACACATAATATTCTTATCTGTAAGTGATCACTCACACAGAGACACTCAGCTTTTCCTAAAACTCCCAAATTCTGGTTTTAACATCTCAGTAGTTAACAACTAATTTTTCAACTCAATTTTTTTCTGATAATGAATGTTCATCATTTTCTGACCCAACTAACCACTGTTTAAGTTAGGAGTCAGCTATCCCAATTATATAGTATATGTGAAATGGAATATCGTGCAGACATTACACATTAAGTTTGTTGAGGGGGTTCATAATAATTAAAAATGTGATTGTGTAAAAAGCAGGATACACGGCATCAATAAAGACAATTTATTTTCTTAAAAGGACGCTAAAAATAGCAGTGGCTACCTGTGGATGGCAACGATTATAATTTGCCACATAGACAACTTTATGAAATACTCATATAACTTTAAAAATAAAATATGTTTAATTTTCACGGTTCGTTGTGAGAATTTTTAGTAACAACACAGAATCAGCCTGTTGGGAACATTTTGGGAAAACCATAAAAGAAGTAATGGAGATGTTAGCTATGGTTCCATTTTATAACCCCAGCTCCTTCTCCTGACTTTCCACTATTCTTCCAGGAACTTAAACTCCCTGTTTGCTTTAACTCCTTCTTCTGTTTGCCTTGCACATCTTTCCCTCCACAACTCTCCGCTATTTCCTGTTCCATCGTTGATCAGTTAATTCTGTTGTTTTATTTTTCTTTGCTTTTTCCAAGTGACAACCAGCTGTCAGTTTCCTAATCTGATGTCCAAGTTAATCTTGCATTCATTTTTTTTTCATGTTTCTAGGCTATATTTTCAAGAAATATTTTTATGGTTAAAAATTTTAGGATTAATGGGAGACATTTCTTTAATTATAAAAACCACGCTCACCCTTACATTGCCTTTGTTCCTTGATTCTGGAATTCTTACAAGAAAGCTGTTGGCCCTGTAGAACATCCTCAATAGCGTATTACCCTTCTCTCATATTTCCTGCTCTTTGGCATTTTCACCTATGTTATGAGAGATTTCCTTCGTTTTAACTTCCAGATTACCAGTTTGGTCATTAGCCCTAATCAGTCTGTTATTGTATCTATTCATTAATTGTATTTTTAATATTGGTAACCAAATTTTTAATTTCAAAGACCTCTTTATATTTTCTGCTTCATTCTCATTACAGTCTTTATTTCTAATTTTACTAGTGAAATATATTCTCAAATCTCCCAGATGATTTTAAGTTCTCTCCTACCTCTTCCAAGGAATTACTTGAATATTCTTATTTATGCTATGAATATTCCCAAAGAGTTTGTTCATACTGATGCGTCAAGGGCTGTTAATGGGAATAGATAGATGGCACATATTTCATTTAGAGTTGTGTACATCTGTTTCCTTAACAGGACTCATAAATGGTAAAGCTGACAGCACTAGGTTTTCCTCTTGGGCAACCTTGGAAATAATAGCTCACACCTCTAATGCTTCAGGCTACTGTGTTTCCTGAATGGTTTTCCCTACTGGTTCTGTATTCCAAATTCTATTTTCCAAGATTTCTACTGTCTTCTGGCTTCCTTTCTTTTTTTTAGTAATTTTGGCTTTATTATTTTTCTTAATTTATATATTTTTCCAACGGGAGTTTGAAGGAAGATGAGATAGATGAGCGTTCTCCATCTCGCATCCTTATAGTTCTATGTGACCTTTTAAAGTTTCTAATCACATTCTGCTTTGTATTATGTTTATGTACAAATGTGTGATGTAGCATATCATAAGTTCCTTGATTCTTCTGCATCATTATGCATTAGTCACGACACCTGACAGAACACTTTTTTTTTAGTTTGTATTAAGCAAATACTAATTGCCAGATTCTATCTCTAAAATATTTTTATACATGTTTCTCTCACTTCACTCTCCTTACGATAGTCAAACTTTGATCACCTCTTTCTTGAGATGTATATACAGCCAACAACTGTTCCCAACACTTCCAATCGCTCCTCCTTTCAGTCCACGTTGCTACCGAAGTTAATCATCCTGAAACTGAACCCTGATTCTATTATTTCTGTGCTCCAAAGTCTACAATAGCCTATGATGTTAATTCCAGAAACTTAGCCTAACATACAAAATTCTCCGTCATTTAAGTACAACACAGCTTTCCAGCTTAGGTTATTAAAATTGCCTTACAGCTTGCCTTGCTAATAGGCCAAGCACTTTCCTCTTTTTAAACATCTCACACCTCTCCTGTCTCACCCATTCTTACATATTCCAAATCCTGTCCAGCTTTCAAGTGGAGCTCAAGTGCCACCACCTCCACAAAACATTTTTCTTTCCAGTTGTCTTTGCTTTCTCTGAATCCATATAACTACTTAACAGTACTATTGTTATAAAACTTCCTTTTTTTTAATTTTTAATGTATCTATTTTATAGTCATTCCCAGAAAGCAGGCTTATTGAAGATAAAATCTGAGTTATTATTTGTGTAACCTGTCATAACAGTTAACACAAGAACTTGTGGGGCAAAAAACATTTTTTCATTAAAAATAACAATAAAATCAGATATCAAGTACTCACATTAATAAATGGAACAGCTCTGCTAGAAGTTATTAAAATCCAGGTAGTTCAAACTTTATTAATTATCAGCTTTCAAATTATTCACTCCTTACTCTTAAGAAGCATTACAAAATAAACTGATCTTCTTTTGAATTAAAAAAGGATATTTAGAGACACATGATAGGATCCTAGAATGCAGTTTCTCATTATTCACAGTTAAATGCATCTCTGGCCATTCATGTGCTTCTTTTCTCCTAACAAACACAAACAGTCAAAATATATAATCCAAAACAAAATTTCATTCAGAGGCTGACGTTTATAACAAAATACATATACTATAAAAGTTCCTAGCATAATCCCTGGCACATACTACTCAATAACTATTGAATTGACCATGAACGGGAATTCTTGGGTGAATGTTCTTCACTTTGAAGGAAAACAACATATTTAAAAACACACATTTGCACAAATGATAAAATTTAAAGTTATTTCAAAAAAAGTTATCCTATGAATATTATTTATACATATCCTTAGAATATTCAAGGCACGGTGAAATTTGTCAAATAAGGATATAACTAAAATTTTATAGAGCACAGCATACAAAATGAGATATAATTTATATTGAAAACTTATTTCAAGAACAGAACATGGTAAATTTCACTATGCCTGGGATATGGAAAGCTACAAAAGAACAATGTTACTACTCTAATAAGAAAAAAGAGCAGGACTCTCTCCATCATCATAACTATTCTTGAGCCCATCAGAGAGTTGAGATTGCAAGCCAACTACATGAATCAAATTTCAAGGTTGGCGAGTCCCTGTAAGCAGTGATATAACATAGGAAGTTTTCTTTTCACAGAATGTGGAAAGAAGAGGTAGTAACCATGAAAAATGGGTAAGAAAAAAACTGCTGAAGTTATAATGATTATGTAAGAGTGAAACATGGTTCGCATGAAAGTTTGCAATGCCTATAAGCCTCAGAAGTTTGCACCTACTCACCAGCTCTTTTCCAGAATCCACAGGAAGTTCATAAGAAAGGTTAGGTAGGGACAGAGCTAAAGGCCAGAGAAAGGCTTTCTCAGTGGCACACAGGCACAAAATCTCACCTGCTTTCCAGTCTCTTCTTTCAAAAAAAGCAAAAGCATAGACTGCTGCTGGAAAGACAGGAAATCCTTTCAACCCCTGGGAACAAGGGAAATATTTGCTGCTTTTGAGGGAGGAGTATAAGCAAGAGCCAATTGCAACTGAGGAAAGAGCTGAAAGATCTGCTACTGGTCCCACCAGAAGGTATGCTTCCTTTGAAGGAGGAATAGAAGGAAAAGCCTCTACTACTGCAGAAGGATAGGAAACTGCTTGGGTCAAGGATTCTGCATAGATACAAAGCAGAGTGCCACTAATGTTAGGAAAGGGGTAGAAAATTTGTTCGTGTGCAAGGCCTTCCATGATGCAAAACAGAGTTCAGCTGCTATAGGGGTTGAAGAGGAGAAGGAATGTGCCAAAATGTTGACAATGTATTAACCCTTAAGTCCAAGTATACAGTAACAGCCTAAGACCAAGACTTGACTAAGAAACTTTTGCATCACTACCATGGGCCTCAGAACACATGATTAAGAAGCAACAACAGCACTATTCACAATAGTAAAGACATGGAATCAACCTAAATGCCAATCAATGACAGACTGGATAAAGAAAATGTGGTACATATACACCATGGAATACTATGCAGCCATAAAAAGGGACAAGGTCTTGTCCTTTGCAGGGACATGAATGGAGCTGGAGGCCATTATCCTTAGCAAACTAACACAGGAAGAGAAAACCAAATACTACATGTTCTCATTTCTAAGTGGGAGCTGAACAATGAGAACTCATGGACACATGAAGGCAAACAATCCACGCTGGGGCCTACCAGAGGGCAGAGGGTAGGAGGAGAAAGAGGCTCAGAAAAAATAGCTAATGGATACTAGGCTTAATATCTGTGTGATGAAATAATCTCTACAACAAATTCCCATGATACATGGTTACCTATGTAATAAACCTGCACATTCTACACATAGATGCCTGAACTTAAAAGTTAAAAGGAAGCAACAACAATCTGCCACTTGCAAAGGTATGCTGATTTCCAGGCAAATGCTATATCCTTTGTTCTATCTTTTTTCTTTTTTTTTTTTACAAAAAAAGTGGCATACAGTAATAACTGAAACACACACCAAAAAAAAAAGAAGAAGAAAAATTACTGATTCTTACAAAAAAACAACAGAACCAAACCAAGAAACTATGCAAACATTGGAACTATCAGACAGAAGTGTTAAAATAACTGCAAAGGACATGTTAAAACATCTAGTTGGGGGAGGATAACATGTGTGAACAGAGTGGTAATTTCCGTAGAGAGATCGGAACTATAAACAAAGCCACATGAAAATTCTAGGTATCATGATACCAGAGGTAAAGAATTCCTCTAATGAAATTTTATCAGCAGATTAGACAAAATAAAGTATAGTGAACTTAAAGATAGATCAGTAGTTTCATAATAAGGAAAGAGACTGAGAAGTGAAGAGGGAGATGAAGAGAAAAGAACAACCCAGAGTTATGGGAAAATATTACATGGTACAAAAAAAAAGAAAAAACCCCATAAAATTGGGGTCCCAGCAGGACAAAAAAGAAAGGAGCAGAGGACATACTTGAAAAAAAAATTGCCAACAAGATTCTGAAATGAAAGAAAAGCAATAACCATGTATCTAAGATCATAGAATCTCAGCAAAACAAATACGAGAAAAACCTACCTTGGCACATTATAGTACAATGGCTGAAAACTAAAGATAACGAGAAGATCTTGAGGGCAGCTAGTAAAAAGAATGGTAACAGAGAAACAAAAGGATGTCAAAAGGTTAACTCATCAGAAACTATGCAAGCTGGAAGATAATAAAGGAAAATATTTATTGAACTGAAAAAAAAAATCTATCAACACAGAATTCTGCACCCAGGAAATATATGTTTCTAAATAAAAGTAAAAGAAATAGCTTTCAAAAAACAGAAGCATGGATAGTTTAGTGACAGCAGATCTGCACCACAAGAAAAGAATTTAAGAGATGTTCTTCAGACAGAGTACAATTTCTACAGATATTTATATTGACATAAATAAATGGAGAACACTGAGAGTAGCAAAAGTATGGGTAAATATAAAAATATATTTTTGTGATGTTTAATCTCTTTAAAAAATAATTGGCTGTCATTTTAGTTAGGGTTCTCCAAAGAGAACGAATAGGATATATATGTGTTTCTATATATAGAGAGAAAGACAGCTATATGGGAAGAGATTTATTAGGGAAATTGGCTCACTTGATTATGGTGGCTAAGAAGTTCCACAATAGGCCATCTGCAAACTGGAGAGTCAAGGAAGTCAGGAGCATGGCTTGACCCCAGTCTAAAGCCTCAGAAGCAGGGAAGCCAGTAGTGTGGTTTAGTCTAAGTCTGAAGGCCTCAGAACCAAGGAAGCCAATAGTGATCTCTCAGTCTGAGCCTGAAGGCCTGAGAGCCTTGGTGGACTCTCAGAGCTCAGAACTCTTAGAACTCCAGGACACAATTCCCAGAGTTCAAAAGCCAGAGAACCCAGAGTTCTGACATCCAAGGGCGGAAGAGGCCATCCTGGCTCTAGAATAGAAAGCAAGAATTCACCCTTTCTCTTTCTTTTTGGCCTATCTGAACCCCTGGCCAATTGGATGGTGCCCACCTACATTGAAAACAGATCTTCTCCACTCAGTCTACCAATTCCCGTGCCAATCTCCTCTGGAAGCACCCTCACAGACACACCTGGAACCCAATCATTCTAACCAAAAGCAAAACCACCTGAATTCCATTTCAACAGAAGAGGGACAGGATCAGTGCCTACTAAAGCATTGAAAATAAATGCTTTATTAGCTATGTGAGTACCCCATAATCTAGTCAATTTGACACCCCCCAAAAGAAAGAAAAAAATAGGAAAACTATATTGTGGGTTTTACAATATGCTTATAAGAGAAATGTGTGGAAAGTGTAGCACAAAAAAAAACGGAAGAGAATAGGTGAAACTATACTGCTGTAAAACTCCTATTATATGTAAAGTTGTATAACATTATTTGATGTCATTTGGCAAAACTGAAAATATGTATCATTAACCACAGAGTAAGCTTTAACAATTTACAAAGGAGTTATAACTAATAATCCAATAGTGAAGAGAAAATAAAATCATAAAAAATGTTCTCTTTAGGAAAAAGAGCCAAACAAATGATAGAACAAATGGAAAATGAATGGCAAGATCTAATAAAGAAATTATATCAAAAATGTCAGCAAGATGTTGGAATTGGAGGCTTCTAATTTTCTCTCAGATGCACCAAATGAACATGTACACATGGATCAGTTCTCTCCAAGAGAAAGTTAGAACGTAGCTGAATAACTCTTACACACTGGGTAAATGAGAAAATATCCACAGGGATATGGGTAGGAAAAACTGAGACACTCTCAGGTATAAATTCTGCGCTGGGCACTGTGCCACAGAATCAGAAGGAATCCCCAACTCTCAATTTCTTTTTCAGAAACAAAGGGTTTAGGCCATGGATATTATGCCACAATTTTCCTATATCCTCCCAAAGGATTTTGCTCTTAAATTATCTAGCTGAGAGTGGAAAGGACTCAGCATTCATGAGTCTTTCTACAACATAAAACAAAAAAGTGATTTTAAACCAGAATTCAAGCACTGTCAGGGACTATAATCCCCAGGATCAGTGCAGAGACAACTTACCAAAACACTCAGGTCCCAGTTTCTCTCTGGAAGAGGATTGTCTGCACACTTTCCCAGCTGCTGCTGGAAGGTCGGGCTTTTAACTAGCTTAGCTCTGAGAGCCTAGGAAGCAAATAAGTCATAGACCTCTAGGAGCCTGAACAGGAAAGGAATCACTTCCCACAAATTCTTCCCGGGCTTGCTCCAGCAATAAGTCTAGGTCTTCAAATTATCTCTAGAAGGAATTTGTGCACACATTAAACATGGAAATCTTACAGCTCCTACTTGAGGAACTGTCTCCTTAATCACCTAGCTCTGGTAGTTGATTGGACTCTGCATTCTCGACTCTCCCACATGACAGAGAAAAGCGTGGTTTTTCAACCAGCACACATCCATTTGCTATTCCCCCAGGCTTGGAGTGTGTGGTCTAAATGAAAGTGTAGGTATTTGCCACAGATCTCTTCCTCAGCTTAATGCAGAGTGAGTCAGAGATAAACTCCAGCTCTCAGCTTCTCCCTGAAGATAGAAACTACTAGCACACATATCTGACACCTCAACTTTTCCAGCTGCATCACAAGGAACTGACTTTTCTATCTTGCCTGCCTTTGGGCATTGATAATACTTTTCACACCCTAGTCTCTTGAGGGAGCAATAAGAATAAAGACAGTTGTTTAGACAAACACAAAGGTTTGAGAGGCACATAGAATCTCTGGCCAGGATGATTGGCGATGTCTACCTTCTATACAGGACCAGTGTGAAACACCTGGGGGATGTGGTTTTCTTTTCTAATGAGTAGAAGCCAACACAAAGAACTAAGGATAATAAAGAAATGATATTTTTTTTACAAATAAAAGAGGAATATAAACCTCCACGACCAACCCTCATGAAATGAAGATATCTGACTTACGTGAATGAAAATTAAAAAAAAAAAAAAATGTCCACAGAGATGATCACTGAAGGACAGGAGAGCAATGCAAGACCAAAGTGAAAATTTCAAAACATACAAAATATAAAAAGTACCAAACAAATTATAGAGCTGAAGAATACAATAAGTGAACAGAAAAATTCAATACAAAGGCTCAACAGCAGACTAGGTGGAGTGGACTTAAGGATCAGTGAGCCTAAAGACAGGTCATTTGAAATTATCCAATCTGAGGTGCATAAAAAGAATAGAAAGAAAATAAGTGGATCTTTTTCTTAAGGGATATATATATATATGACACCATCAAACTGAGCAATGTATGCAATATTGTAATATGAGAAGGAGAATAAGGAGAGAAAAAAAGACAGCTTATGCAAAGAAATAATGGCTGAAAACTACCCAAGCCTAAGAAATAAAATAGAAACCCAGATCCAAGAAGCGCACATCAAATAAAATGAACCCAAAGGGACCCAAGATTTCAAGACACATTATAATCTAATTGTCAAAAGTTAAAGACAGAGGAATTTGAAAGTAGCAAGAGAAAAACAACTTATTACCTAAAATAAAACTTCTATAAGACTATAGTGAATTTTTCTGAAGAAATCTTGCAGGCCAGAAAAGGAGATAAATAATATATTTAAAGTACTAATGGAAAAAGACTGGTCAGGTATAGTGGCTAATGCCTGTATTCTCGGCACTTTGGAGGCTGAGGTGGGAGGATCACTTTAGCCCAGGAGTTCAAGACCAGCCTGGGCAATATAGTGAGATGCTGTCTCTACAAAAAAATAATAATAATAAAAATTATTTGGGCATGGTGGCACTTGCCTATAGTCTGGGCTACTTGGGAGGCTGAGGTAGGAGGATCATTTGAACCTGGGAGTTGAAGTTGTAGTGAACTACGATCTCACCACTGCACTCCAGCCTGGGCAACAAGGAGAGAGACCCCACCTAAAAGAAAAAAGAAAAGACTGTTCACTAAAAATGCTATACCCAGCAAATGTATTATTCAGAAATGAAGTGGAGAAAAATGTTTTCTCAGACAAAAAAAGCTGAAAGAAGTTATCATTACTAGATTTGCCATTCAAGAAATGCTAAAGAGAATTCTTCGAGTAGAAATGCAAAAATGCTAAATAGCAACACAAGAGCATAAGAAAGTAAGAAACTCATTGGCAAAGGTAAATATATAGGCAAAAAAGAATTATATTACTATAACAATACTGACTAAATCAATTGTAATCCCCCTATAAAAGTGAAAAGACAAAGGTATTTAAAACAACTATAACTAAATTGTGTTAATTAAAACATAGACTAGATAGTTGTAAATTGTGACTTATATAATATAGAATGTGGAGGAATATAAGTAAGAGTGGAGAGTCTTGCATGCAAGGGAAACTAAGTTCTCAGCTTAAAATAGACGGTTATAACTAAGATATTTTATGTAGACCCCTTAGGAACAAAAATCCTTATACAAGCTACACAAAAGAATAATAGAAAGAAATCATAGCCTGCCAATACAAACAGACAAATAAATAATGAAACACATACCAAAAAAGACAGTAAGAGAGGAAAAGAGAGATTAAAAAAAAAAAAAAAAAAAAAAAAAACACAAGATAAACAGAGCACAGCTAACAACATGGCAACAGTAAATCTTTCCTTATCAATAATTAAATGTAAATGAAGTAAAATCCCCAGTAGAAAGACACAGAGTAGCTAAGTGGCTAAAAATACAAAATTCTATTACATGTTGTCTACAAGAAACTCAATTTAGATTCAATGACCCACATAGACTAAAAGTAAAGGGATGGAAAAAAATATCCCATGCAAATGGTAACTAAAAGAAAGCAGGAGTGGCTATACTTACAGCAGACAAAGTAGATTTTTAAGCCAAAGACTTTCTCTAGAGATGAAATCATTACATAATGATTAAAGGGTAACTCAACAGGAAGATACAACAATTGTAAATAAACATGTTTTCAACACCAGAGCACCTAAGTATATAAAGCAAATGTTGACAGATCTGAAGGAGAAATTGACTGCAATACTGCAATACTAAAACAGTAGATTTCAATATCCTATTTTCAATAATAAATAGATTATTGAAAGAGGAAATCAATAAAACTATGAAACTCTTGGAAGAAAACACCGGGGTAATGCTCCTTGACATTGGCTTGGCAATAATTATTTGGATATAACACTGAAAGCTCAGGTAACAAAAGCAAAGACAAAGAAGTAGAACTACATTACACTAAAAAGCTTCAGCACAGAAAAAAAAAAAAAAAACAGAAATCAACAAAATGGAAATCCAGTCAATGAACTGAGAGAAAATATTTGCAATTCGTATTTCCAATGGGGTTAATATCCAAAATATATAAGAAATAGCTACAACTCAATAGCAAAATAATAATAATAATAACCACCTGATTTTAAAATGGGCAAAGGACCTGATAGACATTTTTCCAAAGGAGAGATAAAAATGACCAACAGTTCTTTTGTGATTGCTGAGGAGTGTTTTACTTCCAATTTTGTGGTCAATTTTAGAATAAGTGCCATGTGGTGCTAGGAAGAATGTATATTCTGTTGATTTGGGGTGGAGAGATTTGTAGATGTCTATTAGGTCCACCTGGTCCAGAGCTGAGTTCAGGTCCTAAATAGCCTTGTTAATTTTCTGTCTTGTTGATCTGTCTAATATTGACAGTGGGTGTTAAAATCTCCCACTACAATTGTTTTGGAGTCTAAGTCTCTTTGTAGGTCTCTAAGGACTTGCTTTATGAATCTGGGTGCTCCTGTATTGGGTGCATATACATATATATATTTAGGATAGTTAGCTCTTCTTGTTGTGTTGATCCCTTTACCATTATGTAATGCCCTTCTTTGTCTTTTCTGATCTTTGTTGGTTTAAAGTTTGTTTTATTAGAGACTAGGATTGCAACCCTTGCTTTTTTTTGGCTTTCCATTTGCTTGGTAAATCTTGCTCCATCCCTTTATTTTGAGCCTATGTGTGTCTTTGCATGTAAGATGGGTCTCCTGAATACAGCACACCAATAGGTCTTGACTCTTTATCCATTTGCCAGTCTGTGTCTTCTAATTGGGGCATTTAGCCCATTTACATTTAAGGGTAATATTGTTGTGTGTGAATTTGATGCTATCATTATGATGCTAGCTGGTTATTTTGCCCATTAGTTGATGCAATTTCTTCATAGTGTTGATGGTCTTTACAATTTGGTATGTTTTTGCAGTGGCTGGTACAAGTTTTTCCTTTCCATGTTTAGTGCTTCCTTCAGGAGCTCTTGTAAGGCAGGTCTGGTGGTGACAAAATCTCTCAACATTTGCTTGTCTACAAAGGATTTTATTTCTCCTTTGCTTATGAAGCTTAGTTTGGCTGGATATGAAATTCTGGGTTGAAAATTCTTTTCTTTAAGAATGTTAAATATTGGCCCCCATTGTCTTCTGGATTGTAAGGTTTCTGCAGAGAGATCCGCTGTTAGTCTGATGGTCTTCCCTTTGTGGGTAACATGACCTTTCTCTTTGGCTGCCCTTAACATTTTTTCTTTCATTTCAACCTTGGTGAATGTGACAATTATGTATCTTGGGGTTGCTCTTCTCAAGGAGTATCTTTGTGGTGTTCTGTATTTCCTGAATTTGAATGTTGGCCTGCCTTGCTAGGTTGGGGAAGTTTTCTTGGATAATATCCCGAAGAGTGTTTTCCAACTTGGTTCCATTCTCCCAGTCACTTTTAGGTACACCAATCAAATGTAAGTTTGGTCTTTTCACATAGTCCCATATTTTGTGGAGGCATTGTTCACTCCTTTTCGTTGTTTTTTCTCTAATCTTGTCTTCTTGCTTTATTTCATTAAGTTGATCTAACAGTGTCTCAGACCGCAGTGCAATCAAATTAGAACTCAGGATTAAAAAACTCACTCAAAACTGCACAATTACATGAAAACTGAACAACCTGTTCCTGAGAGACTGACTGCTGCATAAATAACAAAATTAAGATAGAAATAAATAAGTTTTGTAACCAATAACAAAGACACAATGTACGAGAATCTCTGGGACACAGCTAAGCAGTGTTTAGAGGGAAATTTATAGCACTAAATGCCCACAGAAGAAAGCCAGAAAGATCTGAAATTGACACCCTAACATCACAATTAAAGGAACTAGAGAAGCAAGAGCAAACAAATTCAAAAGCTAGGAGAAGACAAGAAATAACTAAGATCAGAGCAGAAATGAAGGAGATGGAGACACGAAAAACCCTTCAAAAAATCAGTGAATCCAGGAGCTGGTTTTTTGATTGACAAAATAGATAAAATAGATTAACAAAATAGATAAACCACTAGCAAGCCTAATAAAGAAGAAAAAAGAGAAGAATCAAATAGACACAATAAAAAATGATACAGGGGATATCATCACTGATCCCACAGAAATATAAACTACCATCAGAGAATACTATAAACACCTCTATGCAAATAAACTAGAAAATCTAGAAGAAATGGATAAATTCCTGGACACATACACCATCCAAAGACTAAACCAGGAAGAAGCAGAATCCCTGAATAGACCAATAACAAGTTCTGAAATTGGGGGGCAATAGTTAATAGCCTACCAACTAAAAAAGCCCAGGACCAGACGGATTCACAGCCGAATTCTACCAGAGGTACAAAGAGGAGCTGGTACCATTCCTTCTGAAACTATTCCAAACAATAGAAAAAGAGGGACTCCTCCCTAACTCATTTTATGAGGCCAGCATAATCCTGATACCAAAACCTGGCAGAGACACAACAACAACAACAAAAACAAAATTTCAGGCCAATATCCCTGATGAACATCGATGCAGAAATACTAAAAAAAATACTGGCAAACTGAATCCAGCAGCACATCAAAAAGCTTATCCACCATGATCAAATTGGGTTCTTCCCTGGGGTGCAAGGCTAGTTCAACATAAGCAAATCAATAAATGTAATCCATCACATAAACAGAACCAGTGACAAAAACCACATGATTAGAATGGCATGAGCCCGGGAGGCAGAGCTTGCAGTGAGCCGAGATAGAGCCACTGCAGTCCAGCCTGGGCGAAAGAGCGAGACTCTGTCTCAAAAAAAAAAAAAAAACCACATGATTATCTCAATAGATGCAGAAAAGACCTTCAATAAAATTCAACACCCTTTCATGCTAAAAACTCTCAGTAAACTAGGCACCGATAGAACGTATCTCCAAATAATAGGAGTTATTTATTACAAACCAACAGCCAATATCATATTTAATGGGCAAAAGTTGGAAACATTCCCTTTGAAAACTGGCACGAGGCAAGGATGCACTCTCTCACCACTCCTATTCAACACAGTATTGGAAGTTCTAGCCAGGGCAATCAGGCGAGAGAAAATAATAAAGGGTATTCAAATAGGAAGTCAAATTGTCTCTGTTTGCAGATGACATGATTGTATATTTAGAAAACCCTGTCATCTCAGCCCAAAATCTCCTTAAGCTGATATGCAACTTCAGCAAATTCTCAGGACACAAAGTCAATGTGCAAAAATCACAAGCATTCCTATGCACCAATAATAGACAAACCAAGAGCCAAATCATGAGTGAGCTCCCATTCACAATTGCTACAAAGAGAATAAAATACCTAGGAATACAACTTACAAGGGATGCGAAGGGTCTCTTCTAGGAGAACTAAAATCACTGCTCAAGGAAATAAGAAAGGGCACAAACAAATGGAAGAACATTCCATGCTCATGGCTTGGTAGAACCAATATCGTGAAAATGCCATACTGCCCAAGGTAATTTATAGATTCAATGCCATCCCCATCAAGCTACCAATGACTTTCTTCACAGAATTGGAAAAAACTACTTGAAAGTTCATATGCAACCAAAAAAGAGCCTGCATTGCCAAGACAATCCTAAGCCAAAAGAACAAAGCTGGAGGCATCACACCACCTGACTTCAAACTATACTACAAGGCTACAGTAACCAAAACAGCATGGTACTAGTACCAAAACAGATACATAGACCAATGGAACAGAACAGAAGCCTCAGAAGTAATGCCACACATCTACAACCATCTGATCTTTGACAAACCTGACAAAAACAAGCAATGGGGAAAGGATTCCCTATTTAATAAATGGTGTTGGGAAAACTGGCTAGCCATATGCAGAAAACTGAAAATGGACCCCTTCCTTACACCTTATACAAAAATTAACTCAAGACTGATTAAAGACTTAAACCTAAAACCATAAAAACCTTATAAGAAAACCTAGGCAATACCATTGAGGACATAGGCATGGGCAAAGATTTCATGACTAAAACACCAAAAGCAATGGCAACAAAAGCCAAAATTGACAAAAGGAACTAATTAAAAGAGCTTCTGCACAGCAAAAGAAACTATCATCAGAGTGAATACACCACCTGCATAATGGGAGAAAATTTTTAAAATCTATCCATCTGAAAAACGGCTAATATCCAGAGTCTACACAAGGAACTTAAACAAGTTTACAAGAAAAAAACAACCCCATCAAAAAGTGGGTGAAATATATGAACAGACTCTTCTCAAAAGAAGACATTTATGTGGCCAATAAACATATGAAAAAAAGCTCATTATCATTGGTCATTAGAGAAATGCAAATCAAAACCACTATGCGATTCCATCTCACTCCAGTTAGAATGGCAATCATTAAAATATCAGGAAACAACAGAAGCTGGAGAGGATGTGGAGAAATAGCAATGCTTTACACTCTTGGTGGGAGTGTTAATTAGTTCAACCGTTGTGAGAGACAGTGTGGCGATTCCTCAAGGATCTAGAACCAGAAATACCATTTGACGCATCAATCCCATTACTGGGTATATACCCAAAGGATTATAAATCATTCTACTATAAAGACACATGCACACATATGTTTATTGCAGCACTATTCACAATAGCAAAGACTTGGAACCAACCCAAATGTCCATCAGTGATAGACTAGATAAAGAAAATGTGGCACATATACACCATGGAATACTATGCAACCATAAAAAGGATGAGTTTATGTCCTTTGCAGGGACCTGGATAAAGCTGGCAACCATCATTCTCAGCAAACTAACACAGGAATGTAAAACCAAACACTGCATTTTCTCACTCAGAAGTGGGAGTTGAACAATGAGAAAACATGGACACAGGGAGGGGAACATCACACACTGGGACCCGTTTGGAGTTGGAGGGCTAGGGGATGGATAGCATTAGGAGAAATACCTAATGCAGATGATCGAGCAATGGGTGCAGCAAACCACCATGGTACGTGTATACCTATATAATAAACCTGCATGTTCTGCACATGTATCCCAGAACTTAAAGTATAATATATATTACAAGGCTATAGCAACCAAAATAGCATGGTGCTGTACAAAAACTGAAACATAGATCAATGGAACAGAATAGAGAAAGAAATAAATCAATGTATCAAAGGGATACCTGCACTTATATGTTTATTGCAGCACTATTCACAATAGCAAAGATCAACCTAAGTGTCCATCAATGGATGAATGGATTAAAAAAAGTGTTGTGTGTACATATACATGTATACACACACACACACACACACACACACACACAATGGAATACTATTTAACCATGACAAATAATGAAATCGTGTCATTTGCAGCACCATGGATGGAACTGGAAGTCATTATTTTAAGTGAAACAAGCCAGACAAAAAAATATAAATATACAAATACAAAAATTTAAACCACAAAAACACTAATAACACGTGTTCAAAAAAAATGGCCAACAGATATATGGAAAAGTGCTTATTACCACTAATCATCAAGGAAATGGAAGTCAAAAACTCAGTGAGATTTTACCTCAACCTGTTGTTAAAGTGTCAGTAAGCACGTTTTTATATATAAATGAATGAATACATAAATTAATAATACAGCCATTATGGAAAAGAGTATGGAGGTGCCTCAGAAAATTAAAAATAGAACTATCTTTATGATTCCACAATTCCACTTCTGGGTATATTTAAAGTAATTGAAATCAGGACCTGGAAAGATATATGCACTTCCATGTTCATTGTAGTATTACTCACTATAGCCAAGATACGGAAACAACAACATAAGTGTCCATCAACAATGAATGGATAAAAAAATTATGGCATATGTATCAATGAAATATTATTTAGCCTTAAAAATCAACAACACGGAAAAACCTGGAGGACATTATACTAAGTCAAATAAGCCAGGCACAGAACAAAAACTACTGCATGGTATCACTTATATGCCGAATCTAAAACGAAGTCAAATACATATAAACAGTGAGTAGAACAGTGGCTACCAGAAGCAGGGAGAGAGAGAGGGCATAGAGAAAAGTCAGAGCGTATAAACTTACAATTATATAGGATAAATAAATCTGGACATCTAATGTACAGCATGAGGACTATAGTTAATAATATCGTACTGCATACTGAAATTTTGTTAAGAGAACAAATTTTAGGTGCTATTTCCACACATTAAAAATAATAATGGAAGGTGATGGATAATATAATTTGCTTAACTGTAATAATCATTTCACTGTGTGTAGGTATATCAAAATATCATGTTGTACACACCTGACATATATATAACAAATAATTTATATTCAGAATATGTTAAAAAAAAAAACTTTTACCAGAAGGAAATGTGAACAGTTAAAATGGGCAAAACATTTGAACACTTTATCAAAGAACATATATACGAGTGGCAAGTAGGTTTACATAAATATGCTCAAAATATTTAATACTGAGGAAATAAAAATTAAAACTCCAGCACTACCCAGCTACCAGAATTAGTAAAATTTAAAAGACTGAAAATCCTAAGCACTGAAGATGTAGAGCAACTGAAACTCTCATATATTGCTGATAGAATGCAAAATGGTCCAGGCACTTTGGAATAACTAGATAAATTGTGGTATATATGAACAATAAAATAATATGCAGCAATAAGAAAAGAACAAGCTACTAATACACGATAACGGGGGTCAATACCAAATGCTTCATTCTAAGAGAAGGAAGACAAACTCAGATGGCTACAATGAATGATTTCATACTGTATAGCATTCTGGTCTGAAAAAGGCAAAGCCGTAGAGAGAGTTATCAGATCAGTGATTAATAGGGGCTAAGTGTGGAGAGAGGGGAGTGACTGCAAAGAAGGAGAAGAGAACTTTGGGGCTAATGGAAATGTTCTTTATGATAACTGCTGTATTCGTTTGCTATAGTTAAATACCACACATTGGGTGGCTTCAACAACTGAAATTTGTTTTCTCACAGTTTGGGTCCCTGAAAGTCTAGGATCAAGAAGCCAGCAGGGATGGTGTCCTCTGAGGCTTTGCTCTTTGGCTTGCAGATGGCCACCCTTTTGCTGCTGCCTCTTTATGTGGTTATTTATCTGTGCAGGCCCATTCATGGTGTCTCTTTGTGCGTTCAAAATATGGATCCTTTTATAAGGACACGAGTCAGATTGAATTAGGGTCCAGCCATATGACCTCATTCAACCTTAGTTACCTCTTTACAGACCCTACCTGTGAACAGTCACATTCTGAGGTACTGGGGGTTAGGCCTTCAACATAAAAATTCTGGTGGACACAATTCACCGCATAACAACTGTGGTAGTAGTTACACGACTCTATATATTTGTCTCAAATTATCAACTTGTACTCTTCAAGGGTGATTTTTATTGTATATGTATTCAATACCAATAACTAATAACTCAATAAAAGTTGTTTTTTTAAAAAATGGAAAATGGTTGTTCATTGTATTTTTTTTAGTTTTGTGTTGATATAAATTTTTTAACTGGCACATTAATGCAAATTTCTAAGGAAGTCATAAAATGTACTATTAATGATTTAGGATTTTTCCATAGAAAATAATTTCGAGGAGTTTGGTAACTTTGTATAATTAATGGCATTTGCCTGAGGTCATTATTTTTATAAATAGAAAATTTTAATAATAAGTTGTAACCTGCAGCCATGTGTTTGTATTTATTTTTTTAGAAGTACAGCTATTGAAAATGCAACCGGTGAAAAATCACCAGAATCCTGTACAACTACATTACATATTCCAAGGGTGGCCCATTCATACAGAATGAATACTGTCAAGCTTAAAATATGCCAGTGATCATTAGCTGATACCATGCTGTAATTGTTCAAATGTTTAGTGATTGCATCATCTCAGAAACAACTGTATTGCAAATACAAAAGCAAGTTCAACTAAAGTTTCTATGAAAGATCTCAAATACCTCTCTTATTCTTCCATTATTATTTACACAATTTTGGTAAATATCTGCTAGGAACATCTGGAAGGACACAAAAGATGACATGGGTTTCCATGAATGAGCTAGACCAGCTTGCTTGCCAAATATCAGTATATGTGGGTGAGAAAGACTATTATTTTTATTTATGGAGGTCACACTCTGTGGGATTAACGGTGAACATCTCTATCATAGAATACCACTGTAACAAATAAATAATAATAAAAGAAAAAAGGGGGGAGGGACAGCATTAGGAGATATACCTAATGCTAAATGACGAGTTAATGGGTGCAGGAAATCAACATGGCACATGGATACATATGTAACAAACCTGCACATTGTGCACATGTACCCTAAAACCTAAAGTATAATAATAAAAAAAAAGAAAAAAGAAAAAAAACACCACTATATGTCTTAGCTTAAATTCATCCTCACAATGTACAAACAGTTTAAGAATGCAAAAATAAGTGATGTAATTTTCCCCCATGGAAATTATTGCCCAAAACTAGGATTGTCATTAAAATATAAAACAGCAAATGGCAGGCCTAAATATCGATTACAATGGTAGTGCCAGTACACATTATTTTAAGATCTACAAATAAAGTGATATAGCTGGCAACTTCTTCAAAATGGATAGCACTTTATGAAGACGAAAAACCCTTTATTTTTTTTCAATCTGACAGGTTGTCGTTGGTGTTATCATCTGACAAGTGCTTTCACTAAGTAAATACATATGTCCAGATTGAACACTACTGCTGGCAGGAGATATTTCCAGCAGGCGCACATAGTCTTACAGCATACTTCTTGGGAAAATACATTCAGTCCTGATCTGTAAAAGGTACAGGAGAAATCTCTAAGACATCCAGCTGTTCACCACTTTTGTGGTGCATAGCTGGACTCCAGTCTAAACTCAACAAACTAGTCTGCGAGGCAGTTCAGTATAGGCGCACAACTTTGTAGTGATCTAACAAGAAAATAGGTACTCAAAGCACATTGTATGTATAGTAGATTTGGGGTTAGCCTCACTAAATACTTTACAACAATAGAAGCAGCAGGTGCAAAAAAATCTTTTCAATTATTGAAAATGCACAGAAGTAATTCCCATTCTTTTCAGCTATATTTGTAATAAATGCTTTTTCCCCATCAAGCATGGACACAGAAAGAGAAATGTCATTGCTTCCTGCAGGACCACCTCATGTCCTAGTCATTCCTAGAAAAGAGAAGTCATATGTCAAGCAAAACATACCCTGGTGACTGAAAAATTGTAGAAATGATTTCGAAAACAACTGTACGGCATGTGGTCTGGAAAATTCCCACACATCGCACATTATTTTAGAAAATTCCAAGTCCTGCCTTTTTATAAAATATTCAAATCCAATAAAAGAAAATGCCATGTTTCTAGACATATTCCTTAAGGAAAGTGCTTCTCAAATTTTACATGCATAAGAAGCACATGGGAATTTTTTTAAAACTGTAGATGCTAATTCAGTAGTTCTAGTGTAGGATCTGAGACTCTGCATATCTAACAAACTCAGATGATGTTGATGCTGCTGGTCTGCAGATACAGTTTGAATAGCAAGGATTTGGAGTATTCTACACTGACAGCTGAATGCTGTCGGACCTATAATATATGGGAGCAGTAGAATTCTATTAGTGTTGGTGAGGTTTTGTTTTTAAGAAAATTAATATTTGAAAATATAGCCTATTTGTGTGAAAAGTGTGTTCTTGGAGTTGGGAGCTGTGTTAGGGAGCATGAGGACTAAGTTGAATTTCAGAGCCCTAGAAGAACGGGCAGTGGAAACTTGGGCTACGAGTGCCAAGTGGCTGCAGTTGGTATCCTGTCCTTTTTTTCAGAATGATCAAATACACTTTACTCTTGGTCTCCTTCTGCATTTCTTTACTGATGCTTGACATTCTTTTAGTAGTCCATATATTAGTTTTCTAAGGCTGCCATAGCAAAGTACCAGAGATCAGTGGTTAAACAAAGGAAATTTATTTCCACCGCTCTGGAGGCTCAAAGTCCAAGATCAAAGTGTCAGCAAAGTTGGATTATTCTGAGACCTCTTTCCTTGGCTTGTAGATTGCCATCTTTTCCCTATTTCTTCATATTGTCTCCCTCTGTATGTGTCTATGTCCCAATCTCTTCTTATAACAACACTGGTCCATGAATTAGGGTATACCTTAATGATCTCATTTTAACTTCATTACCTCTTAAAGACCCTATCTCCAAATACAATTACATTCTGCAATACTGAGACTGAGGACTTAGCATATGAATCTGGGGGAGGGAGACAGAATTCAGTCGATAACAGTCCATATAATAAAACTGTAAAATTATATAATTGTTATATAATTATATGGAGACACACATACTTCTTAAAATACACTGAAATTATATGGAGACACACATACTTCTTAAAATACATACCTACCAAACAAATTAACACTAAAACATAATAAGAAAGTGACTTCAGAGTCTTTGTGGTCCTCTTGGTCTTGTTGTCTAAAATGAGAAACTAGAAGGCATGATCTATCTGATACATTAAAAGGTAGGAAATCAGAGGCTTTGGTTGAATCCTCGTCCCAAATTTCTGAATCCCAACTCCACATTTAATGGTTTCATAGCAGTTCATAACAATACAAAGACATAGTGTGCTTTTTCCACTGTGTTAATATTTGCATTTTTGCTGCAAAAGCAAAATGGGTGAAACTGCTGATACCTAAGCACACACACACAAAAAGCAGAAGCACCAAATGGAATTAGTAGTCATACATTTGTCCCTGCTATACACTTGCAGTAAGTATGTCAGTTTCACTTAATAATTCAGTTTCCTTAATAATTCAGTAAAGATTGATTTTATTTTATCCCAACTCTTGAGTACATGACTTTCAATCTAAATTACTTTTGCTATAACACATACGAAGGTTGTCTCCAGGAAGAGGTCGTGTGCAATTATTTGAGTTGCAAGCTGAACTAGCTGCTTTTTTCATGGAGGACTAAGTTTACTTGAAGGAACCATGAACATACAAACTGTGGTAATTCAGACTTGGGCATTTGGTAGACATTGTCTCAAAAATGAACACGGTGTGCCTGACACTTCAAGGAAACAACTGACAGTACTTATTGGCAAGTATAAAATTTGAGATTTTAAGCAAAGCCAGAATATTGGAAAACTTATATCTGTAACTATAATCTTGACAGCTTCTCAATACAAACTTTTCTAATGAGATTATCTAATGTTACTATTTAAAAATGTATAATAAAATGTTTCAGCATTTGGAAGATCTGCATAATTCAGTGGACCAACATTTTCCAAATGAGGAATGGATGATGTTACAAAATAAGGCATAGCAGAATATGCAAAGATAGCCTAATGATTCTGATGTGACAGGATAAAAAAGTTCATTCATATTATTTCAGTTTTCTCATTGCAACTAACTGTTACTTGGAAAGTTTTGATGTAGTGTGAAAAAGAATACCCAAAATTGCTGTAAAAAGCTATTAAAATACACTTTCTTTATTCAACTATGTACTTGTCTTTGTAACACTAGAATTATTTTGTTTACTTCAATCAAAACAACACATCACAACAGACTGAATGCAGAAGTAGATATTTGAATTCAGTTGTCTTCTATTAATAAGGAAATTTTTAAAAATATAAAATAATTCCACTCTGCTCATTGTGTTTTTGCTTTCCAAAATAGTTATTTCATAAAAATAATTATTTTTACATTAATACATAATGTTCACAATATTAAGACATGGTGGGCTAAAATTATTGCTACTTTTAAATGAGCTAAAAAATATTTTCATTTTTCAAAATTAATTTTAATACAATGAATTTCAATGACTAGATCCCACATCAACAAAACTAACTGTCATCTTCAATAATTTTTCAGTAAAAGAGTCATGAAACCAAAAAGTCTGAGAACCAATGCTCCAGGAAATGGACACTCTGTTACTGTGGCTGGAGATTCTGCATGAATCCCTGTGTGCCCATCTATTCTTAGGATGCAAGGTAGAACAAGCATAAACTTCAAACAGCCCCTTTCATCTTTATCCTCAAAAAGCAAAATAGAGCTTGGCCCTTTCTTTTATCCAAAATTAACCCAGACATACTTGTCTTTGCAGAGGTGGCAAGCGGCTCAAAGAGGAAAGCCAATCAGTCTGTCTTATTCCTACAATTAGAGAATGAAAACTTCTATTACTTTTTATACCTCTTCCTGAAATTATAATGCAGAAATATTCCTGAGGAAGTCTTTATTCTTCCAACTTGGGGCTTTTCAGACTCTGAGGGCAGGTGTTTCTTCAGCAGGAAGCTAAAGATGCAGCCGTATGATATGAATTTAAAAGATTGTAAAGAAAGAGAGTTGTCCTCATCTAGGTTGACCTTCAGTGATGTCATCATTGTCGTCACCATACTTAGCATCATCATCATCACCTATAATATTCACATATAAATATCCATAGTTACTAAGTCTTGAACATAACATGCTAGGTATTGTCGTCAAGTATTTTTTAAGAATTACCTCAGGAAATCTTCACCACAAATCCCAGGAAGCAGGCATTTTGTTATTTCCACTTTACAGATAGGAAGCTAAAACTGACAGATTAAGTAAATTAGCACAAGGCACCAGCTAATAAGGAGAGTGATCTGGGCTTTAATTAAACCCAGAAAGTCATTCTCCAGAGTCTTAACACTCAACAGAAAAGCTCCACTGCTTCCCATGAAGTTTATGTAAAGGGGGATTAATGAACATCATTCTGTGAGGCCTCACTTGCCATTTTGTTTTTATCAGTCTCATTACCCTAAATGGTGGGGTAGGAAACGGAGTTTTGTTCAAAATCAATGTTTTACAGCTTCGAGAAGTTATTCTGGGAGACTTCTTGTTAAGTTACAATAGAAAGAGCTTTATTTTGAATAATTTTGTGAAGTTCTGTTTGTTTATTGTGTCTTGTTTTCTTTTTGCTTATGTACTATGATTATGAGACCTGATGTCTTATGTGGCTTTCAGTTGCAGATAAAGTCACACAAGTTTGCCTAACAAAACATAAATTTTCCCTCAATCTTAAATTTAGGAAGTCTTTATCACATGGAATCTTATATAAGAGATTCTAAGTCACATAACGGACTACGTCTTCAACTACCATTCTCAAGTAAAAAAAAGAAACAGTTTTGGGGTGGACATGTCTTCTGTTGACCCTCTATAAAAGCTTGCAGCATAACATTAAATCATATATCCGTGAAAGTATTTCTGAAAGAAACTAAGCTAATATCACTCAGATGTGTTATTCGAGCTGACCTGACTTGATATAGAGACTCGACTAAGAGAACTTAGAGAAATGAATAGTTAATATATTTTTAGCCTCCATTATTATATCTCAACAGAGCTGATGGCAAGTGTTGGCTTACAGTCAACTCTTGATTAGACTTCCTGACACAGCCTGAAGAAGCAATATTATGTTTTGTTTATTAGAAAGAAATCCTAATGCTTTAGATGCCAAGCATTGAGGCAGCTGGCAAATCTGTTTTCAAAGTGTAGAAGCCTGTCATATTCTCAGCAAGAGAAACATTGTAAACTATATGTAGGTGAGTCCCAGGCAGATATAGAATTGAATCTCATTTTTTTTTCTTTATAGGAACAGACATGGATTTATCTAAATTCCCCTTATGGACAAGCAAAAGTCCTGGGAACTACGACTGAGTTTGGATGAGACTGGCTCAGGTTTTCAGGCCCGTGTAGTTGAAGAAATTAACTGTTATCTATGATGAGCCTGCTCAGACAACATTCAATCAAGATCTGAAAGGAATATTCAGTTGGGACTACAACCACTACCATTACTACAAAGGTTTTGGGGTTTTATTTTGTTTTTCTCTGATAAATGTGTAAGAGAAAAATTTGAAATAGAAGTTCATTGGAATAGATTAAATTAAGGATTATAAGATTAAAATACCATTCATTTGAACTTCAATTATACTTTTATACACTTTTTGTATTATAAACAATTTCTGTATTTATCTATTCATAGTGTATTAACAGTTAATAGTGAATTATATGTACCCATGTGCATTGTGGAAGATAATAGGCCAAAAATCAGTCAAAATTCATTGACAAAGATGTTAGTACTGCACTTTGAGAAAATAATCAGGAAAATAGCTTTCTAATTCTGGGCAGGTAAAAGATTTCTCATTAATATAAAATACACTAAACTTTGAGTCTATCCTAAGGAAACTATGTCTGAATTTTTTATTACAATAACATACATATGGTCCAACTACTCAGTGTTGAGATTGAGATATTCTTTTGAAAAAAAAAACTTTTCTAAGCTCTTTTTCAGCTTTAAATTTTAAAATCGATGAAGTTACTGGATCTATCTTAAAGAAAATCCTGGAAGTTAGAAAATGTAAATGAGTACATCATAAAACTGTAAAACCTAGAGAAATGATATGCTTAGTCATCATTAGATGATTTCAATCAATCATTCATATTACAGAAGTAATTCCATGAGAAACAGTATTCCCTACCCTATCTTCATTATTAGATTGGGCCTGACTGCTTAGCCCAGGCCTCCTATTGATTTAATTCATTTTTTTAAATAAATGAGTTATTTCATAAAAGAATTTAAAACTAATACATTTATGTGTGACTTCATCTGAATTCCATTTGAGTTGTTGTTTAACTTTGCCAATTATTTTAATTATATTTTATTTTATTTGTGTTTTTTCAACTTCCTGGAGGTCTTGTTCAAGAAACAGGGTTGGAAGATGTGGTTTAAGTGCAGAGTAGTTAAAATTTATTTAAGCCTTCCTATCAACAGTTCTTTCTAAAAGACAGTTGAGAGGATTTGTTATAATTCTTTGGTCTCAGAACGTTACCTGAAAAACTAAAGCAACTGTTTCTCTATTTTAACCTTCTGTCCATTGGTTAGATTCATTGACAGCAGTATGAAGGACAAGATTAAGAGTATAAGGACCGTGATTATTTTCAACTCTGATGATAATACCCAATTCTGGAATTGGGCCAAACAACTAAAAAAGGATGATTATTATTAAGAAATAATGTTTGGCTTTTAGTTGGAGATAATCCTTTAGATTTACTCCTTAGACCATGTGTAGGAGAGATACAATTTTCAGCATATATTAGTAATTTATCCATTGACTCCCAACTCTACTCAACAATGCCACCTTCCTCATCTCAGTGCTCCAATTTCATCTGGGTTCCCACCTTCTTCCTTGCAACCATGTGCTCAAAACAGGTGACTATCCCCAGCCCTAATCCCCACTCCCATCCTCATGAGGAAGTCAAAATAATGACATGAACTCTATTATAATTTATCTTGTAGCTTAAAAAACCCTCAAAATGAAAACACATTGTGGAAAATCTCTGAAAGAATACATAAATGAAATCAGTATAATGAGCAGTGATCCTCCGTTCTTTCACTATCACTAACCCTTTAAGCCATGTCCCTCCTTTGTTGTATCTGTATGAATCACTGAGAGACAAATTCTCTGCTTAACCCTGTAATAATTCTGGGGACATGTAAGAGGTGGAATCACTTAACGTATTTCTTGAAGATATTTCATTTAAAATATTTTAAATTAGCTTTAGCTAATTTAAAGAGCTTCTGGCTCTTTTATCTCTAATCAGTATCCTTCACAGAAACTAACCAAACAACTGGTGAAGCCTTTGGGAGCCCTCATTCTTACAAGGGCAAGGCTTTGTGGCTGCTTAGGATGAAGGCAAAAGAGATTGGCAACTCAGCTTACAAACTCCCCTTTACAACACAGCTGAAAGAAAAAAACATCTGCTTAAGTGAAAACATGATGGCAAACACCTTTCTTTTTGGAAAAAAAAAAAAAAAGCCTTTGATGAGTCATAGTGGGTCTTTCAGGTGAGAAGTGTGAGAGTCCCTAGGCAGCCAGATTTGTAATTCCTTGTATAATAAAGCGAGGGCAACACAAGAGAGGAAGTGTAAGGGGAGGAGAGGGGAGAGAGAGAGAGAAAAAAAAAAAGATGATCTACAGTCTTCTTACTATCAAACTCTTCCAGGGCAGCAGTAGCTCAGTACAGGAGAAAACATTCAGAGACACAGAAAATATATGGCTTCATGTATGCTGTGATTTGAGTAAAACACAAGAAAAAGAAAGAGCAACAGCAATAGCACTATGGCCTCTACTATTGAAGCCAAAAGTCTAACATTTTAAGGACTGAATTCTAAGCAATTTTAAATAGAAAAAATAAGTTCATTACAGTGAACATATCAACTTGGATCAAACCACTATGGATAACGTGAGATAGCAGTAATAACATTGATTAAAGAAACAAAAAGAAGATGACCAAAGAATATATAAGAGGTTCCAAAGCTGGACAGAAACACTAGCAGAGTCACTAAGTGACTGGCAAGTGATTTTGTGCAGAAAGCAGTGAGGTATAGTGAATTGAGCATGAGATTTGCTACAAAGAGATCTGGGTTCAAAATCTGACTCTAGTAAACCAGTGATGTGAGCTTTGGCAAATTTCTTCCCCCCCCTTAAATCTCAGTTTCTCTATTTATAAAAAGTCACGTATTACATATGACCTTTATAAAGGTCCTGGAACACATTAGGAAATTACTTCATCATTAAATATTGGCACTAATATTCAGATATGTTCAGATATCCTTTATTTTTTACAAATCTATGTTGATTATTTGATTCATATATTTATGCCTGTATTAACTGCTGTTTTATAAAATTGATTATAGTATATATTAGTTTTCACACTGCTATAAAAAAAACTAAGACTGGATAATTTATAAAGACAAAGAGGTTTAATTTGCACGTTTCTGCCAGCTGTACGGGAAGCATGACATCTTCTGGTGGGGAGTTCAGGAAACTTTCAATCACGGCAGAAGGTGAAGGCGAAGTAGGCACATCCTACATGCCCAGAGCAGGAGGAAGACAATAAGGTGGAGGTGTCACACGCTTTTAAACAGCCAGATCTCATAAGAACTCACTATCACAAGAACAGCACTAACAGGTAAATCTGTCCCCATGATCCAATCACCTCCCACCAGGCCCCACCTCCAACATTGTGGATTACAATTCAACATGAGATTTGGGTGAGGACACAGATCCAAATCATATCACAGTGGATTTATTGACTAATCCTTTGTTGTCATTGTATAATCCTGAGATTAAAAAAAGAACTTCAGAGGAGGCCAGGTGTGGTGGCTCACGCCTATAATCCCAGCACTTTGGGAGGCTGAGGCGGGCAGATCATAAGGTCAGGAGTTCGAGACCAGTCTGGCCAACATGGTGAAACCCCATCTCTGCTAAAAATCCAAAAAATTGGCCAGGTGCAGTGGTGTGTGCCTGCAATCCCAGCTACTCTGGAGGCTAAGGCAGGAGAATCGCGTGAACCCGGGAGGCAGAGGTTGCAGTGAGCCGAGATCGTGCCATTGCACTCCAGCCTGGGTGACAAGAGTGAAACTCCATCTCAAAAAAAAAGAAAAAAAAAAAAAAACTTCAGCTCCTGCTAAGGAGAAGTATTCAGTTGTGTTGGATTCAACCAGCATATCTATACCCTGGTGTCCAAACTGGGTAGACACATCACTTATATTTCATTTCATTTCACCACAGCAATAAGAAATAGAAACTTGAAGCATTTTGTATGTTTCTGACAAACAATAAATCTTAATAAATTATGTCATCTTTATGCCACAAAAGCTCCCTGAACAATAAATGTGTTGAAATAGACCACAACATAATATCATAATATTTTCTCTGTTTTCAAATCTGTTCTTATATAGGTTTTCACTGTGTGTCTCTTTAGCACAGCTTTTGCTGGCATCAGTTATCTAAAAACAAGCTCTGGCATACTTTTTATCATGTAGACTTGTGCACTAAAAGCTTAGAACATTAACTGCAGAGTTAGAACTGAAATAAAGTGATACTAAGCCAGAATATTTCAAATAAAATTGCTACAGTTGTGTGTGCATATCTCAATGTCGCCCACACTCTGGTATCCTCCACAGGTCTCCACCCTGCCTGCCAATATTCAGTTTATTAGATTTGACCGAATGAAATATTTTGATTTGCATTAAACAGTTTTTGTTTGTTTTTTTGGCTTGAGATTCTGTGATCACTGAAAAATGCTAATGTCATGTACACCAGCCAAACAGTTTTGCTCATAAATATTGGATATACTACTATTTTGCATGTTTTATACATCTTTTGAATTTTAACATTTAACTGAGCACAATATTATTTACTTTCATTACTCACTAACCTAGAAATACAAACGTAAATGGGATGATATGAAGATTGTGATTTTTTTGATATTAACTATCAATATTAAGTGATAGTAAAAAAGAAAAATACTCCTCATTGTGATAGGAGCAGGAAAACAGGTCCTGAAAACAGAACAAATTACCTGGTTACATTCCATGTGCCAAAAGTTTCCATGAGTTATTTTGCTAAGAATAATGTCATTATCTTCCACTTAATAATTATTGTCTTCAATGATTTTTTTTTTATTTTTGGTGTTTAGAAAATCCTCGTTTTTGGTCAACAGCTTGGCCTTGCTACTTAAAATTTCTCTGACTCAGTAATAGAATAGCAAGTTGAAAACAAAGGCTTTGTGATACTCTAAAGTACTTATGTGAAGCTCCATATATTTCTTTTTTTAATTTTACTGGTTCCATATACTTCAAGTATTTTATAATATTTTACATTTCCTATCAACACTCCAACCTATGGCTTAAACTTTAAAACAAAAGCCAGCTAAAAGGTATGGCTTTTTTTTTTTTTTTTTTTTTTTTTTTTTTGGAGATAGAGTCTCACTCTGTTGCCCAGGCTGGAGTGCAGTGGCATGATCTCAGCTCACTGCAACCTCCACCTCGTGGGTTTAAGCAATTCTCCTGCCTCAGCCTCCGAGTAGCTGGCATTACAAAAAGAAGGTGTTGCACATCTCTCACATTAAACCATTAAACCAAAATCTAGAAATTACTAAGTTTTGTGAGGAAGGCATGATAAAAGCTAAGATGGGCAGAAAGTCAGGCCTCCTGCAACAAACAGCCAAGTTATGAATGCAAAGAAAAAGTTCTCGAAGAACATTAGAAGTGCTACTTCAATGTACACAAAAATGATAAGAAAGCCAAACAGCCTTATTACTGATATGAAGAACATCTTAGTGGTTTGGATAGAAGATCAAATCAGCAACATTATTTCCCTAAGCCAAAGCCTAATTCAGAGCAAGGCCCTAATTCTCTTTAATTCTGTGAAGGCTAAAAGAGGTGAGGAATCTGCAGAAGAAATTTGAAGCTAACAGAGGTTAATTCGTGAGATTAAAGGAAAGAGGCTGTCTCCAGAACACCAAAGTGCAAGGCGAAGCAGCAAGTGCTAATATAGAAGCTGCAGCAAGTTATCCAGATCTAAAATAATTGATAAAGGTGACTACACTAAACAATAGATTTTAAGTGTAGATGAAACAGTCTTCTATTGGAAGAAGAAGATGCCATCTAGGACTTTCAGGGCTAAAGAGGAGAAGTCAATGCCTGGCTTCAGAGATTCAAAGGACAGGCTGACTCTCTCGCCAGGGGCTAATGCAACTGGTGATCTTAAGGTGAAGTCAGTGTTCATTTATCATTCTGAAAATCCTAGGGGCCTTATGAATTATGCTAAATCTACCCTGCCTGTACTCTATAAATTAAGACCTGGATTACAACAAAACTTTTTACAGCATGGTTTACAGAATATTTTAAGCCCATTGTTGAGACCTGCTGCTCGGAAAACAAAATTTTCTTTCAAAGTATTGCTCCCCATTGACAATGCACCTAGTAATCCAAGAGCTCTGATGCAGATATATAAGGAGATGAATGTTGTTTTCATGCTTGCCAACACCATATACATTCTGCAGCCCATGGACCAAGAAGTAATTTCAACTTTCAAGTTTTATTATTTAAGGAGTATAGTTCATATAAATGCCATGGATAGTGATTCATCTAATGGATTTTGGCAAAGTAAATTGAAAATCTTCTAGAGATAATTCACTATTTTAGACACCATTAAGAACATTGGTGATTCATGGGAATAAATAAAACCATCAACATTAACAGGAGTTTGGAAGAAGTTCATTCCAGCCTTTATGGAAGACCTGACTGGTTCAAGACTGCAGTGGAAGAAGGAACTACAGATGTGGTAGAAATAGCACAAGCTAGAATTAGAAGTGGAGCCTGAAGATGTGACTGAATTGCTGCAATCTCATGATAAAATTTGAACAGAAGAGGAGTTGCTTTTTATGGATGAGCCAAAAAAGTGGTTTCTAGAGATGGAATCTATTCCTGATGAAGATCCCATGAACTTTGTTGAAATTATAACAAAGCCTTTAGAATATTACATGAACTTAGTTGACAAAGCAGCAGCAGAGTTTGTGAGGTTTCACTCCAATTTTGAAAAAGTGTTCTATTGTGAGTAAAAGGCTATCAACACCATCACATTCTAAGGATTATCTTTCATGAAAGAGTCAGTCAATGTGGCAAATTTCACTGGTGTCTTATTTTAAGAAATTGCCACACCCATCCCAACCTTCAGCAAAGCAACCACCTCCCTGATCTGTTGGGAATCACTAACATCTAGGCAAGACCCTGCACCAGCAAAAAAATGACACTAGCTGAAGGCTCAGATGACTGTTAGCATTTTTCAGCAATAAAGTACTTTTAAATTAGGGTCTGTACATTGTTTTTAGACATGCTATTGCACCCTTAATAGACTACAGTACAGTATAACCTTAACTTTATATGCACTGGGAAACAAAAAAAAATTGTGTGACTCACTTTATTACAATATTTGCTTTATTGCAGTGGTCTGGAACCAAATCTGCAATATCTCCAAGGTATACTTGTAATAACTTGAGACACAAATTTCACAAACGTGGCTCATGTTTACAATTTGACTGTAACAAATGTTGTATAGATACACAAATACATAAATAGGCAGTAATTTTACCTATTTATTCTATTTTCCCAAAATATGCACACTGATTTAGGATGCACACATTTTCCTGTGACTTCTAGCTCACCCTGTAGTCAAAGCACAGTAGAGCAGTAATGGCTTCAGCCATTCTCAGAGAGAAAGTAAGAAAGGTCCAAATGGTCACTCAGACAAACTGACTTAGAAAATGACACCTTTGGGCACCACATGGGCTACACCACCAAAGACAAAATGAATCATTTTAATAGAGTCAGCCACGTCAGTTTACATGGTAAATGATGTGTTCAGGCTTGTTTTAAGATAACTTTTGGCATTCAGTTCTTTGAAATCCCCAGGAGAGCTCACGAGGGCATATGTATTTAATCATTTAATATTTATTGCAAAGCTGCATAGTGAAGTGGACAAGAATAAGAAGTGAGTGTAGCCACATATAATCTTTCGCTCTGGCACTTACTGTGTACCCATTGGCAACTTTTTATACTCCTTTGAACCTCTGTTTCTTTAAGTGTAAATTGAAAAAAACAAAAAAGACGATTTAACGAGGATTTTCTGATGATTAAATAAGAAAACATATGTACCATATAACCACTACTAAAGTTTCAATAACCACTAGCAATTATAATGTTTACAATTATAATGCCATTAAAGATATATACATTAGTATAAGACAAGAACAGAAATTTTAAGTTGCTTGGGAGCAACTAAACTTGAAATCTTAAACTTAAACTTAAGATTTTATGTTTAGTTGCTCCCAAGCAACTTAAATTATTGGGAGCACTAGACTTAAAATCTTAAAATATTCATCCATTCATTCATTGCATTGATGTTTTTCCTACACTCTCCTCATCAAAGATTATATTAAATGCTGATGTAGCTGGGCGTGGTGGCTCATGTCTGTAATCCCAACACTTTGGGAGGCCAGGCAGGTGGATCACTTGAGGTTAGGAATTCAAGACCAGCCAGGCCAACATGGTGGAACCCCATCTCTACTGAAAATACAAAAACTAGCCAGGCATGGTAGCACGTGCCTGTAAATCCCAGCTACTCAGGAGGCTGAGGCACAAGAATTACTTGAACCTGGGAGGCAGAGGTTGCAGTGAGCTGAGATAGTGCCACTGCACTCCAGCCTGGACAGCAGAATGAGACTCCATCTTAAAAAAAAAAAAAATTCTGATCACAGTGGCTCACGACTGTAATCCCAGCACTTTGGGAGGCCAACGTGGGTGGATCACAAGGTCATGAGATCGAGACCAGCCTGGCTAACATGGTGAAACCCTGTCTCTACTAAAAATACAAAAAGTTAGCCGGGTGTGGTGGTGTGCACCTGTAATCCCAGCTGCCCAGGAGACTGAAGCAGGAGAATCGGGTGAAATCAGGAGGCGGAGATTGCAGCGAGCTGAGATTGCGCCATTGCACTCCAGCCCAGGTGACAGTGCGAGACTACATCTCAAAAAAAAACCTTGTAATAATACAAGGTGAAACACCTCAGTATAATATACTAGAAAATCATACTTTTAAAGTCAAAACTTGAATCTTAGATGTATTGCTTATTGATTTCGGACAACTGGTTAAACATTCTAAGCTTCAGTTTCTTCGATTTTAGACTAGAGATACTAATGGGAATATTTTGAGGATTTAATGTATTTATTTAGCATATGGTAAATGTTAATTTAGTATTTTAGAATAGATAATATATGGAATGGGAGAGACATATTAAATGTGTGGCACAAATTGTTAGATTTAAGAGAAACAGGAGACATGATGGCTAGAATTATTAAAGAAAATAAAATTTAAAAAATAAAATTAAAATATAATTTTATTATTGAACTTTAAAACAAGAAGAGAATTTGACTTAAGCAAATGCATGGCCAAACTATAGATAGAAATCTCAACAAGATGGCACACCATCTTAAATGCCCCATTGAGGAGTTTGAATTCAAAGAGAAATTATTGGAATATATAACAATTGGGAATAACATGATTAATTCAGTGTTTTACATACTAGGCATTACATAAATTTTTCATGTGAAGGATTTTATAATATATATAAGGTGGATGGAAAAAGGAAGAAAATAATGACAGGAAGAATAATTAGGAAACCATAACCATTGGTACTATCATAAGATGATAAGCATCAGACAAACTTGAAAGCTGTGAGATCTGAGATACATTTCAAAGGATCAATCCAACGGTCTTGTTTAATTGCTTGTTGCTTGTTTTGCAAAAGAACTTATACTGATGCTACCAGTTTTGTTTTTTTTGCTCAAGATTGCTTTCGCTATTCAGAGTCCTTGGTGCTTCCATAGGAATTTTAGGATTGGTTTTTCTATTTCTATGAAAAATTTTCATTACTATTACAGAGATTGCATTGAAGCTGTAGATTTTTTGGGGGGTAGTATGAACATTTTAACATTATAAATCCTTCTAATCCATGAACATGGGATATCTTTTCATTTTTTTGTGTCTTTTAAAATTTCTTTCATCAAAGTTTTATAATTTTAATTGTAAAGATCTTTCACTTCCTTAAGTCAATGTATTCCTATGTACTCTCTGTAGCTATTAGCAAAAGGAACTACTTTCTTGATTTCTTTTTCAGATAATTCTCTGTTGGTGTATAGAAATCCTACTGATTTTTGTATGTTGATTTTGTATCTTGCAACTTTACAATATTTGTTATTAAATTTTTTTCTTCATTATTGGTCTGCTCAAATTTTCTATTTCTTTATGGCTCAATCTTGTAAGTTGTATGTGTCCACCATGAATTTATCCATTTCTTCTAAATTTTCCAGTTTGTTGGTATATCATTCTTCCTAATAGTCTCAAATGGGCCAGGTGTGGTGGCTCATGCCTGTAATCCCAGCACTTTGGGAGGCCAAAGTGGGTGGATTACCTGAGGTCAGGAGTTGGGGACCAGCCTGGCCAACATGATGAAACCCCGTCTCTACCAAAAATACAAAAATTAGCTAGGCGTGGTGGCATACGCCTGTAATCCCAGCTACTCAGGAGGCTGAGGCAGGAGAATTGCTTGAGCCTGGGAAGCGGAGGTTGCTGTGAGCTGAGATCATGCCACTGTGCTCCAGCCTGGCTGACAAAGCAAGACTCTGTCAAAAAAAAAAAAAAAAAAAAAAAAAAACAGTCTCAAATGATCCTTTGTATTTCTGTAGTGTTAGTTGTAATGATTCCTTTTTGTCTCTGCTTTTATTTATTTGATTCTTATATCTTTTTTTCCATAGGTTAACTAAAGATTTCAAAGTTTTATCTTTTCAAGAAAAGATCTTTTATAATTTTTTTAGTTTTCTATTTTATGTTCGAATGCTTATTATTTCTTTCCTTCTACTTATTTTGCATTTGATTTGTTTTTCTTTCTTTTTTTTTAGTTTATGAGTTGTAACATTGATTATTTGAGATCTTTCCATTTTTTCCATGTAGGAATTAATTGCTATAAACTGCATTCTTAGAACTGCTTTTGCTATCTCTTACAGGTTTTGATACGTTGTATTCGTTATTACTTATCTCAAGAACTTAAAAATTTTCCTCCTTAATTTCATCATCGACCCATCAATTCTTCAGAAGAATGTTGTTTAATTTCAATGTATTTGCAAAGTTTCTTAAATTCTTGTCATAATTTCTTGTTTTATTGCATTGTGGTTGAAAAACACTTGATATGATTTTAATTTTAAAAAATTTTCTGAGACTTGTTTTGTGGACCTACCATGTAATCTATCATGAAGAATGTCCCATGGGCCATTGAGAAGAATGTGTGTACTCTAGAGCTATTGGAAGGAATGTTCTGAAGATGTGTGTACCTGGTTTTAAAATATGCTACAAGACATAGCAACAAAAACAGCACAGTAGTAGCATAAAAACAGAAACAAAACAGATACATAGTCAAATGAAACAGAACATAAACCCCAGAAATTAACCCATGCATCTGCAGCCAACTTGTTTTTGACAAACGTGCCAAGAACATACACAGAACAAAGGACACCCTCTTCAATAAAGGGTGCTGAGAAAACTATATATCCACATACAAAAGAATAAAACTAGACCCTTATTCCTTAATACGTATAAAAATTAACTCAAGATGGATTAAAAACACAAATGTAAGACCCAAAACATGAAACTACCAGAAGAAAACATAGAGAAAGAGCTTAATGACATTGGTTTAGGCAAGGATTTGGATAAAACCTTAAACGCATGGGCAATAGAACCAAATACAGATACATGGGATTACATCAAGCCAACAAGCTTCTGCACAGCAAAGGAGACAATCAACAGAGCAAAGAGATAACCTACATAATGAGAGAATATATGTGTAAACTATACATCTGATAAGGGGCTAGTATCCAAACTATATAAAGGGCTCAAACAACTCAACAAAAAGCACAAATAGCCTGCTTTTTCAATAGGTAAAAGACCTGAAGATACATTTCTCAAAAGAGGACATACAAATGGCCAATAAATACATGCAAGAATGCTCAACATCTCTAATTATCACAGAAATGCAAATCAAAACTACAGTGAGGTATCACCTCCCTTGAGTCAGAATGGCTACTATCAAAGAAATCAAAAGATAAATGTTGAGGATTTGGAAAGAAAGGAAACTCTTTTACACTGCTTCAGGAAGTGTAAATTAGTACAACCATGGTAGAAAACAGTAAGTTTCTCAAAAAACTAAAAATAGAGCTACCACATGATCCAATTAATTCACTACTGGATATTTAATAAAAGGAAATGAAACCAGTATGTCAAAGAAATACCTGCTCTCCTATGTTTATTTCAGTACTATTCACAATAGCCACGATATGGAATCAACCCAAATGTCCATCAACAGATAAACTGATAAAGGAAATGTGGTATATCTATACAAGGCAATATTATTCAGCCATTAAAAAGAGTGAAATCCTGTAATTTTCTGCAACATGGATGAAACTTGAGGACATTACGTTAAGTGAAATAGTGCAGGCACAGAAAGACAAATACTGCATGATCTCATTCAATCCGTAAAATAGCTCTTATGAAAGCAGAAAGTTGAGTAGTAGTAGAGTAGAGGATGGAGAGGGTAAGTGATGAGAGATTGGTCAACAGATTTAAAGCTGCAATTAGGAAGAATAAATTCTTGTGGTCTATTGCATAGGAGGATGACTGGAGATAATAATGATGCATTGTGTGTTTTAAAATAGCTAGAAGAGAGGTTTTTTAATGCTCCTATCACAAAGAAATGATGTCTAAGGTGATAGATATGCTAATTATCCTGAACCGATCATTAGACAATTTATACATGTATCAAAACATCAAATTGTACCCCATAAACATGCACAATTATTAAGTGTCAACTATGAATATAAATAAATAGGATGTATATTGAAGCAGAATAGTTTTCAAGAGCTGAGAATCTGATTGTAGGCAAATGACAATGACAAAAATGAAGAGTATCATCGTGACAATTTTCTTGATAATGTTAGTTTTAATCTAGCTCATTCTGATGCAATGCTATAAGACATTCAAGTGGAATTGGCCAATAGGATAAAAATGTAGGGCTAATATGAATTTGAAATACTACCTAAACACGTATGAGCTACAGTTATCCATCAAGGACATTTGTTTAAAGAAAGATTACCACTAAAAACTAAACTAACAGCAAACTTTAGGTTTATAGGGAGGTTGGAACAGAGGGAGCTAGGAAAGAAAACATAAAAAAGAGAAAGGAGGGAAGGGAAAGGAAGGGGGAAGGCAAAGGGAAATAAAAGGGGAAGGGAAGGGAATGGAGGGAGGGAGGTAGGGAGGAAAGAAGGGAGTGAAGGAAGGAGGGGCTTTTTCAAAAATGGACAAAAAGAAAGAAGAAAAATGTCTACAACTTGGGTCCTTGTTAATACCCCTAGCTAGAAAATAAAAAATCAATGGTAAGGGACTGTGAAAGGGCCACTGAATTGGTTGTAACAAAGCTGTAGAAATAGAGCAAGAAAAGATCAGTGATACTGATTAAAGAAGCAGCTTCCATATGAATATGGAGGAAATGTTTTGTGATTTGGCAAGAAGGAAACCACAATACAGTTTCAGTACACTGGTAAAGACTGAAGTCAGATTTAAGAAAGTTAAGATAGGAAAAGGTAATAAGGAGTATGTTTCTGAGAGAAGTGATCTTCGTAGAGCTTTCTAGCAAATCTTCCATGAAAGCTTAGAATTGAAATTTGGCACGCCACGCAGACTATTCCTTATGCGTGGATAATTTACATACCACTGTTCTTTCAAAGACTCTATTGTTTCTTTCCTGCATCAATCCTTAAAATCTGTACGCAAGTTCCTGATACCAAATACAGCTTTCACAGGGCTGTGGATAGTGGAGAAGACCTTAACTGAAGTTGGTTTACGCTGATTTACCATGCACAGGTCGCTAATCAGCCATGACTGCCTTCCATTCATCTTTCTCTGAGTTACTTTACCCCCACTAAATGATGCAGCCTCTAAGAATGTAGAGGCAGATGATTATATTTTCTCTTCTGGAGATGAAAAAGCTGTATCGTTGTTCAACATGGCAAAATTTGATAGGGAATAAAATTTGAAACAAATTAGACTGTCTTGATGAAGGAGAAAATTATTCTATCAATGACTCAGTTTTCAAATTTTAGTTGCTTTCAGAGATTTTGCTCATCTTTGGAAAATACACCTTTTAATTTTTCATTTTTTTCCTTATTCCCTCCTTTGGGGAGGTAACTTTTCTCTATTTCTGTGGTTCAGGATTAATTAAGCATTGGTTTCCCTGGGACCAGGGATACCAAGTAGAGTACTTCTTCACCCTGACACGGTGACTGGTCCAACGTTAAGACTATGAATTCACTGGGCCAGATGAATTATTTGGGGAGACAGATAAGGATATTGTGTGTGAGAGAAAGGATGAGCCTTTTTCTTATTATTTGAACGAACTGTGAGAACCATGTCAATCTTCTCACCATGAAAAAGGGGAAATTCTGTCCTGTAGTCTGAAAAAAAAAAATCTTTAACAAAGTAGGGAAGGGTATTATAACAATCTCTGAGAGTCTTTATTTCAAAAGTCATCTTCTGGTCTACCAACACTATACACATGAAATCGGTGATTTGACATACTTTTTCTTTCTTCTGTAATATGTAAGTTAATTTGTCTTTTCAGAGGTAGTATGTCCTTTAGCTTCACTGGACATGCCAAATCCAATATCTGTTGCTTCTGTGAGCTGCGTGATCCAGGCTTTCACTTCCAAGCCCAATCCAAGCAGAATGTAGTGATCTCTTATCTTCAGTGCTTGATTTATTACAGTTTTTAAGTTTAGAAAGTACAAGAAGTTTCCAAAATACTGTCCAAGATAGTACTTGCCAGGATCCTACACCTGAGTGAGTACAAAGCTGCTTCTAAGATTACTCCCTTAGGATAACCCATTAATTTCTTTTTCTATAAATTGCTTAATGATTTAGTATTAATGGTTTCTCAAAAATTGGTCTTTTAAAAGGGGTTTTTTGAAGCCATGGTAAAGTAATTGGAATTGAAATGAAAATAATTGTGAAATTTTTCTGCTGTCTAAAATTTTTTAAGTATCCCTGCAATTATTAGGCTGATGCTAAAAAGCAAGGATGGCATTTCATATACAAGTTATCACTAAGCTTCCGGGTGAATTGTGTGTATGTACTAATTGTGTGTACAACAAGGACACAACTTCATTAACGGTATAATATGCTATCTTTAAAGTGTTTTACTGTAAATTATAATATAAGGATATTTGAAATAAATCAGCAGTAAACGAAAAAATACTCTCCCTAAATTATTCTTAAAATGGAGATTATAGAAATCATTATAATTAATAATGTTATTTTCTAAAAACTTTAAATTACTAAAAATGATGACAAACATGTAATAGTCACAATGAAACATATTCTGAGTATTTCCCTTAATGTTTGCAATTAATATAATTTCCTGCTAATAAAGTAATATATATTCATTATTTATTACATTGTATCATATATGCTCCTGTTTTATATTACACTAGACATAGATGTATTGAAAATGAGAAATTCTATAGAAACAAATTTTCACCAAGTAGTACTATTTTTAATAAATGTCTAAGTCTGTAAAAACTGAATATATTTCTGTAGAAAAAAATAATGAAGCTTTACCTATCCAATAATTGGACTATAATCTATATTTTAAAAAGCAAATGAATAGGAGATTACTTAAATGTTTGTTTTGTGTCAATTCTTGTGAATATGAACATAAAAACAGGGATGATATGTGAGTAGATTTAACTTTACTAATTCTTTTTGATTAATCGGGACTGATTATCAACAATGTACAAAGAATCTTAATCACACAAGAAAATATACTGGTAATATCCATACATTGTCTTCTTACAGTAAATAGTAGTTTATAACACAAAATAACTCGTCAAAAGGAAATTAGGAAACATGAAACACACCCAGGAGATTCACATTATCAGCAACATCTCTTGCACATTCTTATCCTAAATTTCATTGAGTCATTCAGTCTATAACAGAGCAAATACCATTACTGCTACTTTTATTGCCTTATCTATTTTTTAACTTTGTCACATTTGGGGGATTTATACTTAGTTTCTTATTTTAATACCTTAATATATTTATGCTTCATAAGACCAAAGTGGTAGGCCAATTTAAGATCGATTATTTTACTATCATTCCTTCCAATGCCTCAACTTTCACTTTATTCCCTTGAAAATAAAAAATATAGAAAAAAATGTTTCTTTCTTTCTGGATTCTGCTACATAATCAACTACCACAATTTTGCAAGTTTGTTTACTGGTTTTCAAAAACTTACGACTCAGAGGGGTCAATTAGCATAAGGGGAAGCAGCTTGCTGTTACAGGTATTTCTTTTTATTTTATCATGTTATCTTGTTTCTATCTACTTTGTGATAAAAATCCAGTGGTTTTTTTAAAGTTTTTTTTCCCCAATCTACTTAAAATTCCCAATAATATCTAGTTTATCTTTCTGAGTTTCTTTTTAACATATGTTCTCAGTCACTCATTCAAGTCTGCATCTGTTCATTATCTAGTATATAGTGTCCTCAATATCAACTCAGAAAAAATTAGAGCTTAGTTTTAAATAATTATGTGTTGCAGTAATGAATCAACTTCTGTTTCAAATTATTTTTTTCCTTAGAAAGAATTACAGTAGTATACTTAGTACTTAGTACACTTAGAAGTTAGTTTTATACAGTGTTTTTACCTGGTAAGTTGATCTACAGGGAAACTCAAGGAACCATTTACCATTCTCTGGACTTTATCATTATTTCTCTTTGAAATATAATTAATAGTGCATTAAAAATATACATTCCCTGTATGTGTGTTACACCTAAGCTCACAAAGAATTCAGTTTCTCTCTCATGTAACATGCACATTTTTTAAAAAAGTAAAGAATAAAAGAAATATCCAAACTGCTGTAGTCTGAATGTGTCTACCTCCAAAATCAACATGTTGAGATTTAATGCCCAATGAAATAGTATTAAGAGATGGGGCCTTTAGGAGGTAGTTAGGTCATGAGGGCTTTACCCTACTGAATGAGATGAAGACCATTGTGAAAGAAGCTGCACATAGTGTTCACCTCTTTTCAATGCTCCCATCAAATGAAGATACAATGTTCAGGGCACTATCTTGGAAGCAGTGGCTCGGCCCTCACTAGGCATGGAACCTGACAGTGTCTTAATATTGAACTTTCCCATCTCCATAGCTGTGAGCAATAAATGTATACTTTTTACAAATTAGCCAGTCTAAGGTATTTGGTTATAGGAGCAGGAATGGACTAAGACAAAAACTGAAAGAAACATAAATTTTAATAGAAGTCCTAGCATGTATAAAGAAAAATTTAGAAGAGTAGTACATAAGATTCCACAATAGAGTCTATACTTTAATGTGGGGTTACTGTCAACCAAACTGTTTTATTGTTTTTAATGGAAAGATGGTTGAGCTATGCTTTAAAAGTAGGGAACTACATAGACTGTTCTTAATATTCTTCTATAAGTTGGTAATTTTCATGTGAAAGTATGTAATTGAGCATGATGCATCAGTCCCCTTTTAAAAGTGACAAGTATGTCATATATGTATTACAAGACATACTTGCTACTTTTAAAAGGGAACTGATGCATCACGCTCTCTCTCTCTAGATACATACATATATATATATAAGTGAAAGGCACCATGAGTGACTATATGCATAGATATATACATATATATATTTGAAGGCAAACAGATTATTTATATACTAATACAAATTTCCAGGAAACAGTTATTGTAGGACATCACAACAGAAGTTATGTATTTTGATATGTTTAGTTTATAATTTTTGCAACCATCCACTGAAGCATTTACTGGCACACAGCATCTTAATATATATTTGTTGAATTAATGAATTTATTTTTGAGTAAGTGAAGAAATTTTAAAAATGAATGATTCTGACTTTCTCTGGAGCCTGGTGACTTTGAGGTCCTGCACCCGATGATACGCAAATTGTTCACTTTAAATTCATGCTGTGTTGAGTAACCAGACACGTGGGAATATAAGCTTGCATTGGCAGATTGAGATTTCAGTGAGGCAAGTGAGGTGCTGCTTTAGGTACATAATTTAAGAGATTGTAATACACTCAGTAATTAGTAAAAAGAATATTTTAAAGCAATATTTTTTAAAATCCAAAGTATATATCCAAACATCAATGTTAATGCGAAAATTCATAATGAACAAAATATCAAGCTGGAAATGATGGTTTTTCTCACTACTTCAGGGATTAGATGAAGTGCAGCCCTTCCCTGTAGATGCCAGGGAAAAATCCAAAAGTGCAGAGAGAGGTAACATCTCATGAGACTAACTTTAACCAGTGAAAGACACCATGAGTGACTATATGCAAAGACACTTACAAAGTGTCTGGCAAAAAAAATAAGGCTTTCATCCCAACTTCCTTCCCCACTATTATATATAAGAGTGGCTTATACTCTTTTAAAATCCTGTTTTCAGTGAAACATACCAAGATTGCCATTCTATCCAGTGTTTTCCATCTTTGGACAAATTGTATTGCATGTTAATAATTTGAACTGTTTTAATATGCATTTCCATTTAAAACTGACTAGTAAACATCTGTTGAACCAACTAGAAAATGGATTTTCAAAAATGAACCAGTGACTTAATTTAATAATGTGCAGGGAGTCATATAGCTATCAACTCTCAAGCTTGACATAAATAATTTGTTTGACATTTGTGTTTTTCCACTTTTACTTTTTTATTAAAAGAATCTGCATTTGTATTTTATGGAACATTGAGCAAAAATTACCAATGCTGCAATTCTGTGCTGTCTTCTTTCAATAATAATTTTTCTGGTTATTTTTGCCACACACCTTTTTGTTTGCTTTGTAAGAGGCAAAGTGCCAAAGAACTCTTACTATTTTTTTAACCTATAATTTTTCTGGTTAAAAAATCCTTAATAAATTAATATATGTTTCTATTCTTTTCTACTGGCCTAAAGTGCATAACATCAACACAAGTTCTGAAGTGGCTTTATGTTGGCTAAATGATTTCTACGTTTTTGTTTCTTCATTCAACAAACATTAATTGCAAGCCTCAACAGGAAGTACTTTTTTAAAGTATACATTCAATATATCAATTAACTTCCTGTGATCTGAAGGGTGGTAACTCTGTTTAGGAAATTTAAATGAAAAACAAAAGTGACACAAATGAATACTACAAATAATCATGCTTCAAGAGTTAAGAGTAAGACACAACTATAGACTATGAAGGAAGTGAAGGAAGATGACACATGAGCTATGGGTTGCATGAGCACCGTGGAAAAGACATTGTAACTGCAAACTGGGAGTCCATATAATCTGTCAAATAATTATTGTCTGAAGGGGGAAAGGGTCCTTTAAACAATTAATTACTAGTCATGTGATACTATTGTTATATGTGTTCATACTTGAATCTCAAACACACTGGGAATACATGCAGATGAATTGCTAATAGCATTAAGCACATTCCTGTAAAATAAATATTTGAATAATGTACAGTTTGCATATATTCTACTACAAAATATCTGAAATTATGGAAACCAACTAGCAGGCACTTAAATAAAAAGCTAGGGTTGGTTGGGAGAGAAATTACTTTTATGAAATATATCTTGTGGTTTTGAATTTATCTTTCTCCTCTTCTTTCCCTACTCCTTCTAAATACTTTTCATTATATTAGTATGAGGAACACAGGAAAAAAAACTACAATAATATTAATTCATTGATATTTTAAGCAAACTCTAAATAATCTGCACTTAGTTCTCCATTCATAAAGAAAGAGCAATAAATCTTACAGGTTTTTTTTCTAATATCCCTATCCCTACCAGTAATTACAGGCAGTATCTCAAAAACACAGATGCTACATTTACTCCCATGTTATAATAGCTGGCTCCTATAATCATAGCTTAGAAAGTTAGGAACAAATTCAAATAGGATTTTAATTCCAATGAAAATTAAGTTCTGACTAGTTTACTATTAACTATATTTGAGCACTCTTTATTTATATATTTAGTTTTTTGTTCTGTGTTTCTTTTTTTATTTCTTTAAACATAAAATCACCTCCATTTGCACATTATCTAGACAGAACCATTTTCTCATTGTACAAGACTCTTAATTACCTTTCTCTTATTGGCCATGCATTTATTCAGGATTTGAAGAGTACAAGGGAAAGGTAATTAATGAAATAATATATTGAAGTTCTGAATGAGGTTGGCTTGCTATATCATTTATTAGCTGTGTAATCCCAAATTCCTTAACCTCTCAAGTCTCACCTTCTTCATCAATAAAATGGAGAAAATTAGATCTACCTGATAGAGTCATTAGGCAGTTTCATCGAGATTAAACACATAAACTAGCATGGTGTCTAGTACGAAGCACACTCAATACATTTTAAACATTACCATTAATTTTTAATGTAATTTATGCCAAGTCTCCCTTTTATTGTAGTGGAAATTGAAAGTTCAGTATAACTCAAACAACAGAGAAAGTAAATTGTCTTTTATAAAATGCTACGAAATGTCATAGCTAAGTAGCATTAATATAAATCATCATTTCTTATTACATTACTAGGAACTAAATACATTTTAAGATTACTATTGTCATTCTTTTGAATATTATCCAAACCACAGCTCCTTTTTTGTTAAGGTAGATGGTTAGGAGCTGAGTACAGAAAAACAAATGGTCTATTAGAATTGCTTTGAGAGATGGACATGAATATGTTCATGTACATAAGCACATATCTAATTTTTAACATATTTCCAAATTAATTGCAAGTAAACATAAAGATTTGTCTTTCAAATAATGTTATAGGTATATTAATGCACTATAAAATATAATTATTTTGTGTTTCACAAACAGTAGTCAATTGTGAATATTCTCTCTGTAGTCTACTGTGCCAGTATATCCAATCAAAAACCAAAGCTCAACTTTAAATGAACATCTTTCTCTTTATACTAAAACCTAATTCAAAATGATTCTTTCAGACCCTCATAATAGCAACCATTACTCAGAGAAATCATAGTTACTAAACTGGGTTCTGGGCATCATTATAATAATGCTAGAAGGTATTTTAGGTAGCACATTTCCACGAATTTGAAAGTAAGACAATTTTGCAACAGACTAGAAAAGCAATATATAAAAACAGTGATTATAAGCAAAGCCACATGAAAAGATTTTTTTAAAAACCAGCATATACCTTGATAAAGGTAATATCATGTTTATGAGAGACTGCATTAATCTGACAAATAATTGATCACTGAAAAAAAATAGAAATTAAAATTCCTGAAACGAGCATTGCCTATACCCATCTTTGTGCAATCCTTAAAAGGGAGACAACAGAAAGCTAACTGATGATTTTAGTCTGTTGGGGGGGTAGCTAACGACATTTTATATGAGTAGACACATCGAAGTATAAAAGATGGTGCTACTATGCATTTAAATCATGTATTTCTCCAGCCTCTGCTTCTTGATTAGTGTGGTAATCATTAGTGCTGTTTACCAAATATTCTCAGCTCTCTTCCTTGGGGACACATGGTAGAATTGTGCTTCCGAATCCACTTTGAATTTGGACTGTGTCACCTCTAGATTGAAGCTACAACAGTCAGTATGTGATTCACCATATTCCTCTTCCTTGACATGGCAATCATTGAAGCATGAGGCTGATTTATTGTGAAGCTATTAAAACTTGTAATTTTGTGTTATGTAGCTTTTTTTTGAGATGGAGTCTCGCTCTGTCTCGCAGGCTGGAGTGCAGTGGCGCGATCTCTGCTCGTTGCAAGCACCGCCTTCCGGGTTCACGCCATTCTCCTGCCTCAGCCTCCTGAGTAGCTGGGACTACAGGCGCCCGCCACCACGCCCGGCTAATTGTTTGTATTTTTTAGTAGAGACAGGGTTTCACCAAGTTAGCCAGGATGGTCTCGATCTCCTGACCTCGTGATCTTCCCACCTCAGCCTCCCACAGTGCTGGGATTACAGGCGTGAGCCACCGCGACCGGCCGTTATAGATCTTAAAAAGTGCATCTAAAGCAGTATAAACCTTAAGACCCCACAAATCCTGGATCTGTCACAGACAGCACGTGACATAGGGTCGGCATCAGCATATTTCCCTGATATACTACAATGAGAAGACTACCCTGATGATAAAGTTTAAATATATATAAGAAATCAATCTTTTTCAGGAAATTTGGGGATTGTCACAGTAGCATCATCTAAATTATACCAACTGACAGAATTAACTAAATAATTTCCTGCAGAGGCAGAATGTGCTAGTTAGATCAAAGCAAATACCTAATTGGCCTGATAATTATATTTCATATATAAGTGAATTACCTAGAATTTTGATGCATCTATCAATCGTTCATTAACTTAAATTGAGTGTCTTGGTATCTAAGACTCTAAGAATTGGGCAAAATCAAGTTTGTAGCAAACAAAGCTACTGCTTAGACATTGGAAACTAGTCTAGCTCAGGTGTTAACAGCTAGAGTTGTTAATTTTGAGAGAAATTCAAGCAAGATCTGAGTAGTATCTAAGACATGAGCATAAACCCTCTAACTCCACCTCATTTTCTATTTATACTTTATTACTTAAATAGTGGCAGTCCGCCAACTTATTTGTCTTTTATTGCATTGTGTTAAATAGAAATCAATGAGTGGCAGTGAATTGGACTACTAATTCAATCACTTATTAATTGTGTAATCTAGTATGTATAAGTTACCTATCACTCTAAGCCTCCATTTGTTCATGTGAAAATGAGATCAGTAATCTATCTTGCTTACAGTTCTTTGTGGTGGGAATTAAATGAGGTCATGTTAGTAGATACAATATTAATGAAATCTATAAGGAAGATGGAGAACTGAAGACAAAATATAACCATTGTTCATCCCTTGAGTGCATGATATTTACATTGAAGTTTTTCATATTTGTGGTAGCTGGCCTCCAAGATGATTCCCAAAATTTTATATATATATATATATATATATATTTCTTTCTTCTTTTGAGACAGAGTCTCACTCTGTTGCCCAGGCTGGAGTATAGTGACGTGATTCACAGTTTACTGCAGCCTAGACCTCCTGGGTAGTTGGGACTACATGCATACATAGTCCCACCTCAGCTTCCCTAGTAGCTGGGATGACCGGCACATGTCATTTGTAGAGAAGAGGTCTTGCTATGCTTCCCAGGCTGTTCTGGAACTCCTGGATGTAAGCAATCCTCCTGTCTTGGCGTCCTGAAGTGCTGGGATTACAGGCATGAGCCACCGCACTGGGCTGTAATCTTTTCTTGGTATTCATGTCCTTACATAGTTCCCTCTCACAGTGAGTGATAAGACTGATCTGTTTGGCAATAGAATATTGAAGAAGTAACAGAATGTGACTTCTGAGGCAAAGTTATAAAAATCATTGTTTCTACCATCTCTCCTCTCTGGGTTTGCTCACTCTGAACAAAACCAGCAGCCATGTCACAAGGAAAATCAAGCAGCACAAAAGAGAGGCCATCACAGGGAAGAACTGAGGCCTCTGCCAACAAACACCACCAACTTACCAGGCATGTAAGTGAGCCATCTTGGAAGCAAATCTTCCGGGCTCAGCCTCCATCTGAGGGTAGTCCCAGCCAACATGCTGCCTTAGTCTCGTGAGAAGCCCTGGGTCAGAACAGTGCAGCTGAGCCACCCTCAAACTATGGCCCCCAAACAGAGAGATAACAAATGTTTACTTTTGTTTTAAGCACACTAAGTGTTGGGGTAATTTGTTATACAGCAATAAATAACTAATATAATTCTACTTTGATTCTTCTTTCAGTAATGAAACCATTAACTGTTAAAATAAACACAAAATCTATATCCCCAGAGAAGAAACCAGCAAAGTTATATAATGCTTCATAGGACTTCCACATGCTGCTGTGTTGAGAGCCATATTATTGCCTAGGCTCTATGACTTTGTAACAAAGACTCTAAGCCAAGCAAAATATTTGTTTATTGCCTTTATGGCAATATACATAAAATAATCTTTCTGTTTCCATTTATTTCTCCTTGTTTTATTAGTCTACACCAGCTATTTCAAACACAGCATTGTGGGAAAGAGTATCAGTCTGGACTTTGGCATTTTTGTCACACTGTTTCATTCCTTAGCTTGTAAAGTGTCTCTTTTTCTTAAAATGAGAGAGATCTTAAAAAAAGAGCCCCAAAACCTGTGCATATTGTTTGCCATCTAGTTCTCACAAGTTAAAAATTAAGCCGGGAGGGACAGGGCCCTTGATCGCTTTAACCCCCACTCTCGGCATGGCTACCACAGGCCCTGCAGCCAAGAGTTCCAAAATTTTAACTGATGAAACTACTCCAGGAATGTCATTTCTATACCCAGATACTTCCCTCATTCACTGTATTAGGCTGTTCTTGCACTGCTATGAAGAAATACCTGAGATTGGGAAATTTATAAGAAAAGAGATTTAATTGACTCACAGTTCTAAAGGCTATACAAGAAGCATAGCAGCACCTGCTTCTAGCGAGGCCTCAGGAAGCTTCCAATCATGCTGGAAGGTAAAGGGGGAGCAGACACATCACATAGCAAGAACAGGAGCAAGAGAGAGGGAATGAGGTATCATATACTTTTAAATAACCAGATCTCATGTGAACTGAGTGATATAAACAATTCCTATCAGGCCCCACCTCCAACATTGAAACATATGAAAAAAAGTCATGAACTTGCCGTTTATAATATAGCATTAACTTCATTACACGACTTCTTTGGGATTATTGTAGGTAAACTGCTGCAGCAACCTGAATGTATGATCACATGATGTCAATAGCTAGCAATTTCAATTAATGTTAAGTGAAAGTCTAATCGAAAATTGTCAATAAGGTGGGGATTTTATGACAAAAATAAAACAATCACCATTTTGTGACCAATAAAACTATCAGTGAAGTGAGTACAATGGGGAACAACTGAAAATTGTGAAAGTAAATGGACCATAAATGCCTAAATGGATTTTTAAAGATTTTTTTTTCCAACCACATCTCTCAATTTGATTGATCTGTGCTATCTGCCTTATAAGCATCAAGGAATTTATTCTACTTTTTTTTATCATACCTAGAAATCCCATGCAATCACTGGAATTAGAATGCTTTAACAATTATGAGGTTGTTGGAAATAACTTTAGAAGTATTCAGGTTTATTTTCTGTCTATCCTGCAGTGACAAAGCATTTGTTTATTGATGTGAGGTATATGAAGTCTTAATCTGCTGCATGTAGCACCTGATTAAAAACAGAATTTCTACCATGACCAGGTATTTCAGAGAAGAACTAATTTTCTGTTCTAGTCATCCCAGAAAGATATTGTTGTTGATGTTTTTCAAGCTACCCATCCTTAACATCCAAATGAGCAATGCCAAGGCAATAAAATTGCTGGTCAGACAATATGACAGACAGTAGTGACATTCAAAATAATTAGCAAACTGAATAGCTCTACATCCCGATCATCATCAATACTGCTGTAGTACTAACACAGGGTTAGAGACCCCTTGCCATACCACGGGTTAACCTAGTCAAGGGGCTGAAGCAGCTGTGCAGTTGGAGGAACCATATTTAGGGGAATTCAAGAAAAAGGCTATTAATAATAAGTAGAAAATTATTTCAATACTTTAATAACTAATATAGCTGTACTGCATATGGCTGATGTCAACATGGCCTGACAAGATAAAAAGCAGTCTTTAAAATTATTCCAAAGATACTGTCACTGCCTAAACCATGTGTGGAACATGTTTTTAGAATTGCCTTCAGAGCCAGTTTATAAACCATACAAGAAGAAGTCTCATTAATTTTATAATACCTCATTTTTTACCAAAAATGGTATTACACAACTTGTTCTCTCACATTATTCACCATACTTGGCTCTGAGTGGCTTTTAGCTATTTCCAAAAATCAGACTCAAACTCCAAAGACAAAAATATATTAAGGATATATTTTACAATGTTTTATGCAGTATCTAAAGCAACTCCAAATGAGGAAAAAAGTTAACTGTACTAAGTTCCTATAACATGCTGTTACAGTACTAGAAACTTACAAATAGTTATCCCATTTAATTTTACATAATTTTATTTTACATCATTGACCACTTGAAAGTCTGAACTCCAAGGCAGCAAAAATTTTAAGACAAAAACTCATAACACTATAGAGATATTGACTTTCTCTTATATGAAGGCCCATGTCCTAATTATAACTTCTCGCTCTAATTACTAGACTCATAGGTAATAACATGTTGAAAGAAACAGGACAAAGTTTCTGAATACTTTAAAGTAAACAGGAGCTAAGATTTATTGAGTGCCCATTACATACCAAGGCTACCACATGTTTGAACTAGCTTTTGCACAAAATTTAAAAGACTTTATTTGGCCATGCAGTATGTGACATTTCTACATATATTGGTATTAACCAACTGCTAACTGAAAAGAATTTCTATTATAGTACTTTTTAACAACATTTAAAGCACTTAATACAAAATAGGCATGTATAAAATCATTATACATTATATTATTCCCTACAATATCCCTGAAGATTTGGTACTATTTAAATTATCGTTTTATAGATGAAGAAATGGAGGCTTAGATATATTAAGAAGGTTGTCTATGGTGACAGAGCAGAACCAAGATCTTAACCCAGGCACCCTGATTCTAGAACCATATTCTTATCACTCTGCTGCATTGAAGGAATTGATGAGAACACTCACATATGTTTGTGTCAGAGTTTGAGCTGCTATGACAAAGTACCACAGACTGGGTGGCTTAAAGTCAACAAAAAAATTGTATATTTGTTACAGTTTTAGACACTGGGAGTTCAAAATCAGGGTGCTGGCCTGGTGTGTCCTGGGGAGAGCCTTCTTCCTATTGTGGACTGCCCTTTTCTTATTTCCTCACATAGCAAAGGAGGGCAAGAGAGCACTCTGAGGTCTTTTTTATATGGGCACTAATGTCATTCACGAGGGCTCCATTTCATGACCTAATTACCTACCAAAAGCCTCACTTCCAAATACAGTCCCATTGTGTTTGGAATTGGATTCCAACATGTAAAATTTGAGGGACACAAACATTCAGTCCATTGTAGCTTACTACTTTTTAAAATCAGAAATGTTCTTATACGCTTGAATGAAGTTTGTTCACTGTTGTATGATTTGCATGCGAGTAGGCACAGAATGAGTTGACTTACCCAGAAGATGGAAGAGAGAAAGAAGGAGCCTGCATCATGTGATAGAAGAAGGATTCATTCTTCAACATCCCCAAGATATCTTCACTGAAGTAGGGCTCAAAATGGCTGAAATTTCCACTGCAAATTCATCCTCTAGGAAAAGCAACAATTAGGTTGTCTTGACACTTGTGTTGCCAATTACATGTCACAAGTAGCTACTTATATACTGAAAATGTATGATTTTTAAAGTTATTTACTTTTTAAATTTGTTTTGTTACAAAAAGTTTTGTTGCTCAATATATACACAGGAAATTTTAGCAAACATATCTGTACATTTTAAAATGTGGAAAACACTCTGATGTAATCACCTTTAGTTAGGAAATAGGGCAAAGCCTCTATTGAATGACTTTCCCAATCTCATCTCCTTCCATCCTCTCAAAAGACAGTCACTCATTATCCTGACTTCTGTGGTTTCACTATCTTACTTATCTTCAGCTTATCATCCATATAGATATCCTTAAATATTATATTTTCAAATTTTGCCCTTTTTAATTTTATGTAAATGGCATCATCCTGAATATATTTTTGACTTATTTTTTAGCATAGCTATAGCATTAATCTATACTGATGTATAACAGTATTTTATTTTCATGGCTATATATAGTTTTTGTTGTATACCCCAATTCATTTATTCAGTCTATTGTTGATAGGTAATTGAATTATTTCCAGGTTTTTTAGTTACAAAAACAATGCCTCTATGTTCTAAGAATATTGTTCTTGAACAGCTCCTGGTCCATATTTGGAAACAAATCTCTAGGAATAGAATTGCTCATTCCTCTCTTATTTCATAAAAATAAAGGGCTGGAGAAGACATTTACAAGCCTTCTCACAGCCGTTTGTGGCCATGTGACTCAGTTCTTGCTAATGGAGTCTTGTGAAAAGGAGATACGACATTTTCTGGTCTAGGCCTTAAAAAATTGATATATACTTTCTGTATTCTCGCTCCCCTTCCCACACTCTGGGACACAGACATGCCTGCAATCCAGCTGATAGACCATGCAAAAATAGACAATACCTAAAAAATGACCAAGTAATGTGATAGAAGAATCATCGATCCTTGAATGACTGTAGAAGAAGTCACTTCTAAAACTGGACCATTCACTTGGAACTGTTGTTATGTTAAATAAAACCATACCCATCAGCAGATTATGAGTTCTCATTATTGTAACTACTCCTTCACATTTGGCATTATTAGTCATTTTTATTTTTATAATTTTAGTGAGTGTCAAATGCTATCTCATTGAGTGTTAAATTACATTTCCCTGACTGCTAATCTTTTTCATGTGATTTTTGCTTGATTTGATTTCTTCTTCTATGAAGTACATGTTTAAGTCTTTGGGCCATTTCTCTATTTGATTGTCTTTTCCTTAGTGATTTAGAAGAATTCTTTATAATTTGGGTGAATGTGCTTGTCTTTTGTCCATTACATTTTTTGCAATTATCTTTCATTCTCTTTATGATATCTTGGTGAGGTTTTTATCCTAATGAAGTCAAATGTGTTAGAGTCTTCTTTTATTTTTTGTGCTTTCTTTCTTGTTTTGACAATGCATAAGAAATTCTTTTCTTCCCCCATATAATAAAGATTTTCACCTAAGTTCTTCTAAAAGCTTTAGGCCACTGCCTTCTGAATTTGGTTCATTAGTTGACTCACTTGAGTTCTGATACACTTTTTTCCATAGAAGAGTAAAGGGTGGAGTTACAACTGGCAGACGGGAATTCCAAATAATCATGGGTGTGCCTATGAGCATTTGTAGTTCATGTGAATACCACCATTCATAAGTATTGAGAAGGGAAAAGCAAAGTTTGTGAAGAGCAGGTTGAAGGTATTGTCTCTAGAAGTTTCCTTAGTGAGATTTAGTGGGAATAAATGCTAGACCGTGGTGTTAGACACATTCTTAGTTACTCATGTACAGAACAGGCTAGTTTATCAGTGATTCATGTGAAAGAGACATGGAGTTCTAACTTTTGGTTGACAAGCTAGACATGCCCCCAACTATGTGACAAGGTTGCTAAGAAATCTAATGAGATCTCAGCCTCCATTAAGAATAGGATGTCCAGAACTTGAGAGATAATATCTCCCCTGTGGCTTGTACTCATTAGACAATAATTAGGGTCTTGCATCAAATTTCAATGCTACTCTTGAAGAGGTACGTAGGTAAACTGGAGTTTATCACAAGAGGAGCAGTCAGGTTGGTATCAGGGTGGGAAACCACTATATATATATGTGTGTGTGTGTGTGTGTGTGTGTATACACACAACAGTTGATGTGACTGGGAAATCTTAGAATGCAATGGAGTAGACGTTGATAGGCCATAATAATTGTGTTTAAAAATTTTAAACATTGCCCTATCAAAGAGATGACACATATTTTTCCTATATTTCTCTAAGTAAACACCAAGAACCAATGGACAGAAGTTATAAGGAAATAGACTAAGGCTATCACAAAGAATCTTAATAGCAGTTGGAGAATTTGTCTTAAAAAGAACTGATTAACTCAAGAAAGTAGTGGTCTCCTTCCCCAATACTGATGGCACTGAAATGGAATCTGAAAGATAATTTATCAAGGACGTTACTGGTATTAGTTAATATATATTAGTGCTTACTACTGACAAGGAATTATTCCATGCACTCTGCCTGCATTTTCCCATTTAACCCTCACAGCAGCACTAGAAGATGAGAACTATTTTGTCATTATTCTCTACATGAAGAGTCTGAAGTTTAAAAGGTTAAATAATTGCCTTTGTAAAAGGCAGAAAGCACATCTGTCTTGTGTCTAGAGAGTGAGTTCTCACCCACACTGCTTCTCACATGTCAATCCTGTAAAACAGATTTGCTGCACTGGGAGAGAAGCCGTACTGTGTGTCCATCCAATTCTAAGGCTACTTGGTTCTAACAAAATTGAAATGTAATATCTTGGAAGCTAAAAGAGTAAGGAAAGTAGACAGTGGAAGAAATGGGAAAAGGGACAGGTAAAACTTAATGAGGAAGGGAAAAGTCTGGAAAGATTGTACGTGCAAGGCACTGGTCCAGGGAAAATACATTCCTGGCTGGTCGTAGACAAGGGATATTGCCTGAAGTTTATATACACATGAAAGCAAGGTGATGAGGAGTAGGAGACAGTAAAGACATGAGACGCATAAAAATTTTTCTTGCCTTAGCAGAGGCATCGTTTGGCCATGTCACATGAGGTTCCAAACACTGCATTTTGTTAATAGTCAGAAAGAACTAAGGAAAACAAAGAAAGGATTTCATTTCCCCCATCAAGTATCAAGAGTCTTGCAATGAGCTTACTTTCATTATTTTTCTTGCAAGTAATTAATACCACTCTTTCCTTACAGAAAGCATTGGCAGAAAGATGTTAATTAGATCCAAATGGACAATTTGTATGGAGTCGTTCATGCATGGCTTGATTTAACAAATATTTATGGAGTGTTTACTATTTGTGAAGCATTTTTCTAGACACTGGAGACACAGCAGAAAATAGTATTCCCCTACCCCTAAAAATAATTACCCCTAAAAATAATTTCCTATATTTTTTGAGTGTATTTTCTGTGGCAGAAAGGCAACACACAAAAAAGACAAATATGTAAAATTTAGGGTATGTTAAATAGTCATAAGGGCTAATGAGAAAAATAAAACAAAGAAAGTTGGTATATATGTAGAATTATTGAAATTGTATAGGATTTTAACCAAATATGCAAATTAAAAAGAAGAGAAGGAAAACGGTCATGAAAGGGAGATGTGTTGAGGCTCATGTGGATTTAGGTCATGCTTATGAATCACAAGTATTGTGAAAGGTCTTGTAGCAAAATGAAAAGGACATTAGACACATTACTTCTCTTATTTTATCCTCATTTCCTCATCTTGAAAATGGGAATTCTAATATTAGACCTGTTGGTCACAAAAAAGTGGATGTGTTTCTCTAATGAGTCATTGAATGTGAATGCAGTCTTCAAAATGTAAAAGAGTATATACATGTAGCTTCATCTTATTACAAAAAATAATTTATATTTTTGATCCCCTCTTCTTCTCTGGGTCTCTGAATATATATATATGTGTGTGTGTATGTGTGTGTATACATATACATATAAAACTATAAAACTTAACGAGGAAGGGAAAAGTCTGGAAAGATTGTACGTGCAAGGCACTGGTCCAGGGAAAATACATTCCTGGCTGTACACACATACACACATATGTTGGTCCGGTCCATCTTATAACTCATACAACGTACCTAGTACAAACATTTTGACAAGGAATAAGCATATCTGTGGTGGAAACCCAATAATAGGGTTCTCTGAGTCTCTAAACAGACTAGGGGCAAGAGAATTCTTCTGTATTTGGGTCTCCCTGGATTACTGAAGACTTTGCAGAGCTCTTTTAACCACCTCCTGAAATGCTGGTTTCTTTCCTCCATCCAAGAGACTCGACAAAATGGAACTTGTCAACTGTGCTTATGGTAATAAATCTCCTTTCCAGCATTTCTCATGACATTCTAATGCCTTGCTGAACATAATCAAAAGGTCATTTTCCACCTGAATTCATCTCCTCCAAGCTGCCTTATATTTCTGCAAATCCAAGTTTCAACAAGTTTGATTTCATTCCTTCTACCGTATTTTATTTGCTTTAACCAAGCTAAAAATCCCACTGTCACCCTATGTTGTACTCTAATAGCTTGAATGGGGATTATACTTTATTGGCTGACTGTATAATGTGGATACATTTTGAAAGCCGAACGGCTCCTTTTTCTTGAATGACAGAGAATTAAATGCTACCTTTCAGATATTGCCAAAAGATTTCTTATGATTTTGTTTCCCACAACAATTCAATAACTTTCTATGTATCAATTGTGCAGAGATCAGCATTCTCACCTACATACAAAACAATCCCCCAGAAGCCCTAAGACTTGAATAGGCCTTTCGCTGTGCAATCCACTCAGCTGTAGCCATGCATTTCACAACCCTGTCTACAGTTTCTAGAGGAGCAATTCAATTATTAGAATTTGAGAACTTATGCATTCTTGATTGCTGTGGATTTCTTTTTAACTAGAAACAGTCGTATTTAATTTTGGTAAGTTCATATTATTGATTTAAGTGCAATCATCGTTTCTAAACAACACTATCAAGAATACAGTGCCATTTATAATACACGTTTATTGGGGTGGAGGGTACCAGGAATATCCCCAGGAAAATATATGGGAAAACATATATTTTGTCTTGCCACTGATAATGGCAATTGACCGGACTGTATTTGCTAATTTTGTTTAGCATATTTGTGACACTCGTCTACTTAAGTCAGTCTGTCTACTTCCCTGAAATGAGTCAGCGGCTTATGATTTATTAACAAGGCAGGGCTTTGGAGTTGGAGGAACAGAATCCCAGGACGATCTGCGGGAACCACAACCTGACCAAGATCTCCTCTACACAAGGCAGGAGCCATAGTTTACCCGCGGGCGGGTGTCGCCCCAGCCTCCTCCGGGAAGGCTCCGAAACAGCGCATCCAGGGCTAGGGCGCCGCCCACCCAGCGCTCCTGGGTCAGCTCCGCGAGATGCAGGACAAGGGTCCTCGGCCATCGAAATCACTCTCCGCTCATAAAGACACGGTTCCTTGTAGGGGAAGGATTGGGGTACCTTTTGGGACCCTCCCAATCCCCCAGAAGTATCAGTGGCCCTTGCTCCAAACCGCCGGGTGCGGAAACGCACGAGAGAGCAAGTGCCCGCTGAGAAGAGCAGCGGAGGGAAGAGGAGAGAGAAAACCAGGGGGGAGAGACCGAGCCCGCCTCCCCGCCTGTCCGGTCTCGGGATCAAACGCAACTCGGGCTGCTTGGGCCCCGGAAGGACGCAAACCTCGGGCAGCAAAGGAAAGAGACCTCCCCCTCGCGGGCCCTGGGGCTGAAGGAAGAACTCGGTTGGAGGAAGAAAGGAGGAAAAGGAAACGCTCATCTTTTCCCGTTTTGTTTTTTGTTTTGTTTTGGTTTGATTTTTCCTCCACTGAGCGCAAAACAGAATCAGCGACTCTGGCTGGCCTGGAGAGCATCCATTATTTAATGAAAAGCAAGAGATCTTTTTTTTCTTCTTCTTCTTTGAAATAAGTTCAGCAGCACTTCCCTCTCCCTCTCCTCCGTTCTTCTCCCTTGCCCAATTTACTCTCTCCGACACCATTTTTACCGTTCCCATGAAATAATTTTCCTCAGGTTTTATGTCCCGTGTATCAGGTTTTCATCTGCTCAAATGCCTTCAGAACATACTATTCAGCTGATGTGGACTTCCACTCCCAATGCTCCAGTCCTTTCCAGTCCAGGGATTTATTTAATAGGTGAGGTTTGTCCTTCCCTTCCTTGGCCCTGTAACAGGAATACACATTTTCATTCCATGCCACTTGCATTCCAACCCCTTGCTGAGTTGCTATTTTGCCTGCAGGCTCTCAGAGCACATCAAAGGAATTTGGTTTTGACTGTCTTTAGACCCTGGGTTGGTGCCTATGGTGGGGCTGCTCTCTAGATTTGGAATCCGCACATCTTCACTCTTTTCTTTAAAGCCTATTTCAGTCCCCAGCAATAAAACCATCTAAAATGCTGAGGCAAAGCTGTGAAGGAGGATAGTTTGATTTATATACTTGTACTCTGCACCTCCAATCCAGCTCTTGCCATTTTCTCTCCCCCATCTTCTTTTTTCCTCATCTAATTTCTCCTCTTTGTTAGAACTAGAGTTTCTGGCATCCCAAAAGTTAATTCAACTTCCTTGAATCAGATATGAGAAAAGAGCTGGAATTTGACATTTTGGCTGTGTTGTAAAGTTGTATCACACAAGCATTCATTCAGCAAACATGCATTGAGCACTTACTATGGGCTAGACATTGAGAAGAGGCCAAGGTGCTAAAAACATAAATGAGGTTTCTATTGCATCACCTTCTCTCCTCCCCCTGCCTTACTATCTCTTCCATTATAGCAATCTTTATCATGACCGTTTTTCATAATATTAACTAAGTCCTTAATATATATTGACGTAGGAGCTTTACATGTGTTTTGTCATTTCAATAATATAAAGATTACCTGAGATCAGCAGCATATTAGCTCCATTTTGTAGGTGAGAAAACTGAGGATTAAAGAAGCTAAGAAGCTTCCTCAAACGCACACATCTAACATGTGTTGATGCAGGGGGTTGTAAACCAGACAGTCTGACTCCAGACTTGTGGTATATCCCTTCTAAGGAGTCACTGTTTTAGTGGAGGAGTCAGACTCGTAAACAGATAAATATATCAAAGAGGTAAGTGCTAAAGCTGTAGAAATACAGTGGCAGCAGTGACTAACACTGCCTGGGGGAATCAGGAAAGGCTTAACAGACAATTTGACATGTGAGGTGGGTCTTGAAATATGAGTGGGAGTAACCCAGTCAAAGGGATGGGAGTGGGAGGTACATTCAGGCTGAGGGAACAACATATGTAATTAAACAGTTGAGAAAATCTGCCATCGTATGTTTAGAAAACAGTGAGTGAAGCGTAGAGTTCATGACAGAGTGTTGTGATATGTTTTGTGAAACCAAAAAGGGGCAAATATACAACTAGGGGCAAGAATGTCAAGGACTCTATAGATCTTGCTATTAAGTGTAGCTTTCATTGTGAAGATTAAATGACTCCAGCAGAGATTTTAAAGAAAGGAAGTGACATAATCAAATTTGTCTGCGTCTGTCTGTCTGTTTGTGTTAAGATGAGCAGGGGAAGTCTGGAGAATAAAGAGAAGAGCCAGATGGCAGGGACACTGGTTTTAAACTTGCTGTATAGATATGAGAGGTGATGAGGGCCTGGGCTGGGAGTAGTGAAACTGGAAAAAAGGGATTTTTGCTTTCCAAAGAATATTGGCAATAAGACTTCTGTTTCTGGAATAAAAGGCTTTAGGTACAAATAATTTCATTCAGAACAAGGAGGCCTCTTAAGAGAGCACCAAACCAGCCCTCTTACTTTTATAGGTATAGTTAAAGTCTATGAAGCTTAGGAAGATTAAACCATGCAATCAACTAGTGGAAGAATAACAGCCACCTTTTATTCAGAGACTACTATTCACACATTTAACATTCTTTAATACATTTGACCCACATAACGACTTTTCAGGGTAAGTACAAAGCTACTGTTAACTGCACTCAACAGAAAAGGAAGCTAAAGTCAAAAATTGATGAAGGCTACACAGATAGAGATAGAACAGGGATTTAAAATTATAGCTATCTAATCTCACAATTTGTGTAGCTTTTATATGCCATGTGCTGAGATTGAAATTTAGGCATCCTTACTCTTAATCTCTTGTTCTCTTCACCAGCCATTGTTGCCTTTATACTCTGTTCAATGCATTTCAAGCATCACTGGGCACACATCCCTGACTGCCTACTCTACCAATATCCCCTAAAGCAGAATTTATTATGGATTCATTGCCTACCAAACACACTAAACAAAATATGATGATGATCTTTTTTAAAACTTGAGGGGTTTTAATGGTGAAAGACAGGGCAAATATAAATGATATTAACATGCAACTACAGACATAGATAATCGAAACTTTCTATGGCTTAGACATAAAGGATTAGGGGCTATTGAGAAACAGCTAAGGTTTATCAGCACTTTCCTGTCCCAGTGACTTTGCATGTATTATTTTATTTGAGAAAACTGACTTGGAAAGGTGAAATAACTTTCTCAGTGTCATACAAATTCTAAATAGGTAAGCCAGAACTCAAACTCCAGTTTATCTGACACCAAACTCAGGCTGTTATGCACTGTGTTGCTGCTGTTAGAGTGGCCAGTGAAGACAAAAGTCAGCTCCATGGACAGTATTGTACTAATAAATGTTTAACAACCAGCACTCAGAGAAAAAGCCTTTATTTGTAGTATTTGGCAATTTCCAATTTCTGCAGGGCATAAATAATGCCACAGTGGCAGATTTCAAGCTGCCAACATGACATCACTGGAGGCTGCATTGAGAAGAGATGTGCACCATCAGCTCTGGAGAGCCTCCAGCATGCAATTGTACCATGGAGGAAGAGATGCTGGAGCAATATTTTAGAGGCAAAGTGGGAGAGTGGGTAATTTTTGGAGAAAGCTGGGATAATGAATAAAGGCTGGAGTTGGGGATTGAATTATTCTTCAAATAATTATATTTGAAGAAGATAGACAGATTAAACTAAGTGTGGTTAGATCAAATGAAAAGAATGATTTAGGATTGGCTGAGGGCAGCTCCTTCCTTAAAATGACCATTCCTAAGAGTTGGCAATTTTCTTGAAGAAGAAGACCAAAATATTGATTTATTCCATCTGAAAATGTTTGTAGGCACCTGTTTTGATGACTGCAAAAACTGAAAACATACCTCAAAGACTGAAATCAGGAATAGTTGAATAAAAAAGATTAACTGATATGAATTTCTGGCTATTAATCTACTTTTTGTTTCTTTATAGCAAGGATGACAGCAAACTGATGAAGTTGGTATATTAATGCAAAAATTTATAATGAAATTTAAAAGAGTAACTCACCTTCAAAACCTGCTTGTATTGTCAAACTGTTTGAGTGTACCTTATATTGACCTTGTATCCACGGGAAATAAATGTATTTGCAAATACTTCTGATATCTATTTTGTCACTTTATTTCACATCTTTCTATGTACAAAACTACACCAGTGCTTCCGTTATTCCCCGCATAATTAGATAGTGCATAGGATAGTAAGGAGAAAAAAACATTATCTGGTACCTACAAATAATGCGCTCTTTCCCTCTGAGCTGATAATCTAGCCCTTTAAAATAGGAAAGGATGAAAATAAAATTAGGTTTCCCATGTTGTAGTATATTTCTATTTTCCCCCCTGCTAATCAAAAGGTCCTGTTGTGCACAATCTGGATGGAAAAGCCTATTAGTCCTAAGAATCAATTAAAAATAATATAAGGAAAATGAAGTGGATGTCTGTCATTTTTGTGTGTTCACTGGGGAATGGCTTTCTGTCCCTGTGATTTTGAGGTGCTGTCAAACATGATGCCCTCCTGCTCCCTGGCTACAGGGGTGGACACAGGACTACCTGATCAATCATGGTACTGGATCCGCTTGTTCACAGTAAATTGCTCAAAAAATGGGCCGAGCCAATCAAACCTTTTCCATGAAGTTTTCTCTGTCTTAAGGATTTCAGTTTCTGTGGCTATAAGCTCAGATCCTCAGGTAACCATGTTTTCAGTATAGAGGAAGCCGGGCTGAAGCCAAGGAAATTGAGAAAATAAAGACAACCAGAGGCACGTAGAGCTAAAATATGGAAAGAAGGACAGAGAAACTTAAAAACTTTGCTCAAATGCCTGGCTCCTGCTATGCTTAAACAAATACACACTTCTGGAACTCGTAGTGATTTAAATCAGTAAGTCCCCTCCTCATCTTTTTTTTTTTTTTTTTTTTTAGATGGAGTTTCGCTCTTTTTGCCCAGGCTGGAGTGCAATGGTGCGATCTTGGCTCACTGCAACCTCCGCCTCCTGGGTTCAAGCGATTCTCCTGCCTCAGCCTCCCATGTAGCTAAGATTACAGGCACGCACCATCATGCCTGGCTAATTTTGTATTTTTAGTAGAAGTGGGGTTTCACCATGTTGGCCAGGCTGGTCTTGAACTCCTGGCCTCAGGTGATCCACCTGCCTCGGCCTCCCAAAGTGTTGGGATTACAGGTGTGAGCCACCGTGTCTGGCCCCATCTTTGTTTCTTTTGCTTAGGCTGTGTAGAGTTGGGTTTTGTTGCTTTCATTACAAAAACTACAGAAAAAAAAATTCCTTACCTGATGTTAAACTCCTGCAGGCTGGCTGGGATTATACAAATAATGTCTCCTTAACTTTTAAAATAATGTCTCCTTAACTTTTAAGAAAAGGGGGGGCCGGGCGCGGTGGCTCATGCTTGTAATCCCAGCACTTTGGGAGGCCGAGGCGGGCGGATCACGAGATCAGGAGATCGAGACCACGGTGAAACCCCGTCTCTACTAAAAATACAAAAAATTAGCCGGGCGTGGTGGTGGGCGCCTGTAGTCCCAGCTACTCGGAGAGGCTGAGGCAGGAGAATGGCGTGAACCCAGGAGGCGGAGCTTGCAGTGAGCCGAGACTGCGCCACTGCACTCCAGTCTGGGTGACGGAGCGAGACTCTGTCTCAAAAAAAAAAAAAAGAAAGGGGGAAGGAGGAGGTAATGGGAAATTACTAAGAGCTAAATTTCGTTCTTGGCCTATATTCTAAGATAAGCTAACTTATTCTATTTTTGTTTCTCTGACCTATGACTCATCTCTCTTTGGACATCTCTTTCTTTTATTGGCACACAGACCACAATACACTCACTGTTCATTCTTTCATTCATAAATTATCATGGCTTTATTATTTAGCTCAACATGGTAAGTCTTAACAAAACGGGCCAAAGATAAGGCGTTAAGCTGGGAAGAAAAGAAAGGAGAGAAGAGATGTTGATCATTTTCAAACTGGAAGGACAAATCATCACTAGAAAAAGTTACTTCAACTTAAATTTCACAGCGGGAATTTATGCAGATGGGGTAGAGCTACCTCAGGATAGGGTAATTTGGGAGTTTTTCTGAGTCCTTCTGGGAAGATCTCAGGAGCTGGAGGCAGTAGGAGGGAAGGCTTGAGAATAGAAGATGACTCAGCTTCTGGTGTGGGACAAAGCTACTGATGTGAGTAACTAAGGCCCACCTTCTGAGTCTGGCTAAATGATGTGATTCCCACTCTGTATGTGCATCTCAAGCTTCCCCTTGGCGTTCCTTTAGCTTCAGAGGTTACATCTAGTGTTCATTTAATCCCAGCCTTGATATTTACCTCAGTCCTGAAAAATCCAAGGAATAAACTTGGACTATGCACTTTTTGAAATGTCTTTGATTCTAGAAAAATTAGTTGAGAAGTATACCATTTGTAGATTCTGTGCATGTGTGTGTGTGTGTGTTTGTGTGTGTGTGTGAGACAGGGACTGGCTCTGTTGCCTAGGCACTATTACAGGTCACGATTCACTGCAGCCTCCACTTCCTGGGCTCGATCAATCTTTTCACCTCAGCCTCCCAAGTAGCTGAGAGTATAGGTGCACACCAACACACCCTGCTAATTTTTTGTTTGGTTGGTTGGCTTTGTAGGAACGAGGTTTCCTTATGTTGCCCAGACTGGTCTCAAACTCGTGGGCTCAAGAGAGCCTCCCAAAGGGTTGGGATTATAGGTATAAGCCACTGCAACCAGCTGGAAATTCTTTTCTAATTGGATACATTAACCACTCTTGCACAGGATGTTTCACTCTGTAACTTCGATGCCATTCTCCACAATAAGACAAATAATCTTCCTTATGAGGTATATCAATTAACTACTTTTAACAGCATTTTAAAACCAGAAGCCAAGGTCTGAAATAATTTCATCTACCTCCTTACCATCTAGAACACATCACAGAATTCTGGTGATTTCAATGAAAGCATATACATGTTTATAAATCTTTTTATGCATTGGCTTATATAACTGTTTTATATGTATTGCATTTTCTCACAAGCTTTTCACCTTGAGGTACAATTATTAAGTGAATTTCTTTCCCTTACAAAGAAAAGTAAACAAATTAAACACCTCCACGTAATGTTAAAATGCTGGACATTAAATTAAATATTTGTCCTATAGCACTGTTAGCTGAATAGGTTATGAATCATCTGTGTTTGTGGAATACATTGCTTAGAATTATAATTTTGCCAAATTCACCCTGTAAAGAACAAAGTATAAAGAACACTGAGGCTTAAATTCTTTAATACTTAACTAAGTCTGTAGACTTTGCAATATTGGTACTGCATCCATAATCATGCCTTAGTGAAATGTTATACAGAACATCATTCAGAACATTTGCTCTGAAAGAGTTTGGATAAATGTGCCGTATTTGAAATTTATTAATGGTGTCTGATATGCATTCAGTCTTCTTATTATCCCAAGAATTTGACTTAAAAGTTACAGGGTATCTTGTATATTTACCCTACTTGAAAGACGTAGTTTTCATTTAAACAAGAATGGTACCCATAGCTGTGTTAATTTTGGTTAAGTGTTCTGCCTCCTGGGACCTCAATTACCTACCTCATATGCTATATGAGGTAGTTAGATTATTCCAGTGGTTTATCTAACTGTCCTGGAAACCCTTAGAGTGTCTACAGGAGGAGGTAAAACCTCAGGCTGCTTATCAAGATTCAGTCCAAACAGCCCCACCTGTATCAGCTTATTAATTACCTTGCACAATAATTCATGTATTCATGAACCTGACTTTTTGAATCCAATAGTCTCCTGTGTCTACTATGTGACTATTTTAAACATATGGAAGAATGTAAAACAGACACAAACTTCTGTCCTCATTGAGATTTCATTCTAGTAGAGAGACAGACAATAATCAAACTACATGAGTTAAATGGATATTATGCTATATGGTGATAAACTCTACGGAGAAAAATGAAGCAGGAAAAGGAATTTGGGGGCTGGGACTGACAGTTTAAATACTTGTTTATGGAAGGCTTCAATGAGGAGGTAAGCTACAGTAATAACTTGGGGAAAAGAGTTCCAAGGAGTGGAAAGAGCAAGTGCAAAGGCACTGATGTGGGAGTATGTAAAGTACATTTAGGAGCAGTGAAGAGACTACCATGATTTGAATAAATTGAACAAGGGACAAATATAAAACTGGACTTCAGAGTATGCATATATTAGAAGAAAGAGGTTTGCTTTTAAGTATTGAAAACAGTTCACTTAAGATCCTTTAAGGCCCTGAAAAACATTAAAATTCTAAAGTTCTTGCTTATAATATATGATCAGTGATCCTTAACTCCATGTTATTAATACTTCTTTTTTTGTTAAACAATAATAGAGTTTTTGCTCTTTAGGGAGCAAAAACATACATTTGTCCAACAATCGTTTGTTAATACTTTCCTGTGAACTTAACTATCTTACTTAAGGGGAAAATTGTATGGAAAATTGGGGCCTAGTAATTAATTAATTAGACTTTCTAGAAATCCATTAGATCCAAGGTGACTTTTTTGCTTTAGAAAATCAAATATATATTATTTTCATATTTTTACAGTCATTATATATTCACCTCATATTCCTGAATAGAACTATTGCAGATCATAATGGGTAATAAATATATATCAAAGAAATTAGAGATAACTCTGGGAAACTTCTTGAAAATATATAATTCAAGTTGGAATTTCTTTTAAGGCATCAAACATTTAAGTAACCATACCTTGAGTCATTATCTACTTACTCAAAACTAAAAGACCTGCTTATTTCAGTTGAAAGTGGGAAAACTTTGAAGAGAAATCCTCAAGTTAAGGGGTAAACCCAGACTGTTACACTTTTTGTATTTAAATTTATTCACTTACTGAAATCACCCACGAATTATGAGTTTTTAATACACTGAGAGTTTTTGAAATTCATTTAATATAGTGTAAGTTTCATAGTCAAATAGCGTAGCTAAATTCTTTCTTCATTCCTCATGTCTGAGACAGGAAGGAAAATGACTAAGTGGATTTCTAGTTCAACTGAAATAGCTATGCATTTCTTTTTGTACCCAGACTGAACATTCTGTGAAATAAGAACATAATGTTTATCATAGACTTTGAAAGTTTTTACTCTCCTGAGCTTCAGTGATATGTCTTTTTTAGCTAGCATTATTGAAAAGGTGAGTTGCAGAATTATATTAATTCATTGACAGATGACACTGTTAACAACTGAAATTAAACAATAAAATTCAATGGACTTGGGAAAAGATATACCCAGAGGTCCTCCATGTGTATTTGATACAATAACTTTAGAAATCATTTATTTAAAAACAACTTGAAGTCTAGAAATAAAACAGAACTTTATATTATACAGATGTAATCTCTGTGCCTCTTTAAGACTGTGTTTCTTCCTAGACTTAATATAAATCCCACTTAGGCCTTTATTTCAATCTTTGTCATCAGTACATTAGCCTAAGCCCTTGCCTGGTCACTTAGAACCTTTACTAATCAGGTTTCTGTGCCCAGCATGGGCCACTTTGTTTTATTCTAATTGATGGCATATAATTTTAGTACAGCCCTTCTTCTGTAGATTGTTTCCTCACTTTATACTTCATAGTTATCACCTTGTTGACTAGGACTTGACTCATTATTTTTGCCTTTCCTAAACCTTAGTCTGCCTAGACCAATCATTGAAGACCCAATGGAAACCCCTTTCATTTTCTCATATCATGAACCCTTGTAAGTTTGTTTGAAGGTTTATATTCTATTAGGTATTTTTTGTCACCACTTATCATTCATTCACAAAAATTTATCAGGTGTCCGATCTATTTTTAAGTATGGCTGAACATGCATTCACCTTAGGTGGGGGTTGAAGGAGAGAAGAGTGAATCAGATTTGTTGCATGCTCTGGAATTGCATACAATTTTGTTCAAGGAGTAGGAAGGCAAACAAAACACAATAGTATACAGTGGTAGGAACAAATGTTTTCAGCTTCCAAAACTGTCTTTGTTGACATTTCATCTCCAGTGGAAATTTTGGTGGTGCTAATCAGGGGAGAAAAACTACTTCCATTCTTCAAATGCACACACAATTGACTTGGCTATGTTGTCACATACTGATGGGATTAATATTTTAGTACAGGGAAGGGGTCCTGGCCTGAGCCTTGAGAATCCTGAGTCCCGATCTCAACAGACTGTAAGTAGGAAACTTGCCTCCGGTACCATGTCACTATTTTTGAGCATATCATCCTGATTGATGATGAATTCCTTTATACTTAAAATACAAAGCTCTTCTCATGTGCCAGGTAACATGAAATTTTTTTCCCCCTGGATAAATGTTATTCATTTTTCCCTTTCAGCAAGATGCACCCTTATGATGCTCTGATGCATGACTAAACTATACAATAAATATTATTGGAATACTATGTATTCTCAATTTTAACAAAAGGACTGTGATCTACATGTAGTTGGAAACACTCTTCCTCTCAAGAATTAAATAAGATGGATCCAATCCCACATTGACTAGATTTTGAAAGATTAATTCAATTACATTACTTTGTGGAGCTTATATTCTCATGTTTATTTCTAACTCTGAGCTCTTGCTTATGCTACATTATTTCAGTTTAGAAATGGCCTTGTCATCTCATATGCACTGTATCTGGCCTATGCAGATAGGGTGTGCTGCTTTATTAATAAATTTCTTTAATGAAAATGTGTGTGAAAAGATGAGAGAACTTATGTTTAAATCAATCGCCCCACCAAAAAAGCCATACATTTATTGTTATGCATTTTTGATAAGCAAAGTGGATAGTGATGAGCAAAGTAGATAGGAATTCAGTTCAAGAATCAGAATGCCTGGGATAGAACCCTGGCTTTACCATTGCTATGAATCATTGCATGACCTTGGAAAAGTTGCTTCGAGTCTCTGGGTTTCAGTTTCTTCAGGAGTAAAATGAGGATGAAAATAGCACCTCCTTCAATATACCTTTTTATGAGGGGAATACATCTATTAATTCATATAAATTGCTTAGAATATTCTAACATGTTAAGTGTTGCTAGTTAATAGATCTAAAGACCTTTGAACATTTCTAAACTCATGCTTTGTATGGTTGCCTTCATTCCCACTCCCAGGCCAAATTTCTATTTTAATGGTTATTATTTTGTTTAATATAGAGCAGTTTCACCATTATTTTTTTCATGACCAATAGCCTTTGGAGTTACTATTCCAAGTGGTTTATCAAAGCATTTTCCTAAACTAGGACACATTCCTTTCTAAAAAGAATTCTGGAAGCAAAGGACTACACATTCAAATATATATTACACATATGCACACATATACACACATGTGTATGTGTATAATATGTACATATTTGTATAGTCAGTTGCTCCCAGAATTCCACGTGTGTGTTTGTGTGTTTGATCTCATTTGATCTTCACAGCAATCCCATGGGGCTAGCAATATTATCACTTTTGACAAGAAAGGAGACTGAAGCTTAAAGAGGTTAAGTGAGCTGACCAAGATCATACAGTTAGTGTCAGAGCCCAAATCAGTCTTCCTTTTGCAAATCAACCTTTAAGTAATTATGCTGCATTAACTCCCACCGTAAAATAGAGGAGGTCAGATAGAGGGTTCGCTGACCTAGGTTAAATATATTGTAGGTCGATTTATTCTAATACACCCCACTTAACAACCACAGTGAACAAGAAAACAATTCCCTGAAGGAATTCTACAGGAGTCCATGAAAATGCTAGCATTTCAGCCAAACTTAGCTCAAGGAATATAGAGTTAAAAGGCATTTGCCTCCTAGCGATAGCCTTCCTGTTGATTCATAAGATGCAAATGAAATGTTAATGTTTAAACCAAGTGGGAGAAACTACTTATTTTGAGAGGAAAAAAATATCGTATAAAAGCTCTACTCTAGAATATTGTTAATGTAAGGAGAACTGGAAGAACAGGACAAGCAGGCTTTTGAGAAAAATCACAGCTGAAGATAGGGCTTAATAGTTTAGAGCACTAAAAGATAAATACTTTTAAAAATCTGTGTGTGTGTGTGTGTGTGTGTATCTGTGTGTTGCGAGTCTCCAATCTCGCTGGTAACTCGCAGTCTTCTGATGAAAGTGCAGTATGTAACGATTACTAGTTGGCATCCTCTGCTGGGGACCAATCTCACAAAAGGGTGACCCTGTGATGCACGAAAGGCTATTTAATGCCCCAGCGAAGTGCTTCAGGGACCAAGACTTTATTATTCTTTGGTGATGAGAGCTGTGATCCTGCATCCCTGATTTAGAGCCACTTAGGGCTCCGACAGCTCCACCCCGGTGTTCTAGAGGAAAATATTCCTTCATGCTCTCTGCCTGATTTGAAAGCGACACAGCTTCCCGATGTTCCGCCTGGGAAGTGGTTCAATCTTTAGAAATTGCCTGAGAAGCCTGTCCATCTTCTGGAGTGCCTGGCTTTCGGGAACGGACCAAGACGGACTTGGCTTTTAATCTGAAATAATTTGAGGATTTTCTGTCTATAACTTAAAATCACCGCTTAACTCAAAGTAAAAAAGCGACACGCTCTCTAGAGGGCTTTTGTAGACATTGGGAAAATCCGTATGACGAAGTACGGTTTAGAAATTCCGGATTTAATTTCCCCCGGGAAAAGCAAATATCTTCTGTTGGTACCGGGCAGTCGACTCACGTAGTCTTCCTTTAAAACCAAGTCTATGCCAGCCGGGTGTGAGGGGAGTGGTAGGGGTGAGCAGGGGGAGGAGAGAGATTCGAAAAGTACAGGAGGAATCAGTCCAGTACAGGGGTTGCCCCTGCCAACCAGTAGCTATTCCTGTTAACTCCCAAGAAGCAAGTTTCCACCTTTGCCACTTCCTCCTGCCCCTTCCTTTCCCCTTCATTCCCGCTCTTGGACCCAAGGTTCGCTCCCCACCGCCACCGCCCTGCCCCACTATTCTCTTTACAGGACAGAAGGCTGCAGCAGCACGGCGGAGAAAAATCTCTGAGGAATGAGTCAGTGGGATGGGCGTATGGGTGGAAGAAGAGGGCAGTCGATTTTCAAACCTCAGCGAGGGTGGGTGGGCAGTTGGAAGCCAGAGGCCTTATCACTAGGGCGCTGCAACATCACAGAAAGTGTTAGTCCCAGGGCTCTCCCGGGCGCGCGCGGCTCCTGTGCTTGCTTCTTATTGGCGGACCTGGACCTGGGGGCGGAGCCGCGGTGAAGCCCCGCCCACCCAGGCGCCAGGACAGGGGCACGCGGTTCTCCCTGATCCCGGAGCTGGGCGCAGTGCTCGGACTCAGTCCTGCAGCGCCTCTAGGCTGCGGATCCGCGCTTCAACCACCTGCTTTGCGCTGCGTCCGGGGAAGTGGGGAGGAGACGGGAGGGAGGGAGGAGGCGGGGAGAGGAGGAAAGAGGCAGCTTACACACGCCTTCCAGTCCCTCTACTCAGAGCAGCCCGGAGACCGCTGCCGCCGCTGCCGCCGCTACCGCCGCTACCACCGCTGCCACCTGAGGAGACACGCCGCCCCCCTGTCGCCGCCTCCTGCGAGTCCTTAGCACCCGGCGTTTCAAGCACATTGCCACTGCCATTATTATTATCATTCCAAGACAAGGAAAATAAACGAAGATACCAGCGAAAACAACCGCTTACACCTTTCCGAATTACTCAAGTGTCTCCTGGAAAGAGAGGGTCGTTGTCCCCGGAGGAACAGCCGAAGGGCCCGTGGGCTGGCGTTAACCAGGAGGGAGGAGGAGTTGGGGGCATTGCGTGGTGGAAAGTTGCGTGCGGCAGAGACCCGAAGGTGCAGCGCCACAGCCCAGGGGACGGTGTGTCTGGAAGAAGACGCTGCCCCTGCGTCGGGACCCGCCAGCGCGCGGGCACCGCGGGGCCCGGGACGACGCCCCCTCCTGCGGCGTGGACTCCGTCAGTGGCCCACCAAGAAGGAGGAGGAATATGGAATCCAAGGGGGCCAGTTCCTGCCGTCTACTCTTCTGCCTCTTGATCTCCGCCACCGTCTTCAGGCCAGGTGAGCAAGGGCCTGGGAGCAGCCCCAGACAGACGTGGGCCTGGAGCAGTTTCCTAGGTCCCCGTCCCAGCCTTGCACCCCCGAGGCAGTGCGCCCAGGAGCGTGGGGGAGGTAAGGGGACCGCTGTCCCGGCACAGAGCTGTCCCCGGCTCGGTCACCTGTGCCGCACGTTTGGGCTTGGCTAGCTGGCTCAAGTTTGGGCATCAAGCTGGGGAAACTGGGTGAATCTCCAGGAACTTGGTGCTCCGGGTTTGGGGCTGCAGGGACCCCTGGGCAGGATTCGCCTGACGCTCTCCCCTTGTCCCTGCGGCTCCCAGATAGGCGGCGGACTCTTGCCCTCTGACAGTTTCTCCTGTCTCTGGGTATCCAAGTCCACGTCACTGCGCCCCGAGCAGTTTTTCTTTCGCTTAGCTCTCGGATGAAATAACTGCCGGCACTTTTTCGTAATAAATCCCCTAGTAACTTCCCCTTGGTGAGCTGAAGAAGGGATGGGAGGGGTAGAGAAGGAGAGGACTAATCACCGCCCCCCCACCCCCCTTGAGAAACCTGCTAATGCTTAAAATCGCGGTTTCAACGTTCCCCCCTGCGGTCCCCGTCCATTGTCTGGGCGGGTGGTGAGTGTAAGGGTGACAGCAGGCAGATAACACAGCCTGAACAGGAATTAGTAACTAGGTCTGGGAGACACCTCAGTGAGAGCCTTGTGAATTTCCAGGACTTGCTCATAGAGCCTCAGTTCTCAGTTCTGTACTGAGTCTTAGAAGAGAGACAGAGAGAAAAAAAAAAAAAAAAGGCAAAATTCCCAACAACTAAAATATCTCGCGGGAAATCCCTTTCCACACCCTCGGGGACGTCCCCTGGCCCTGGTATCCTCAGGCCCGCCTGGCGGCTGACACAAGTTGTTCTGACAGGGTATTCTGGGCGCTCACAGTTGCCTGACAGAGCAGCAGGTTCCTTTGCTCCCCTAAACTGAAAATTTAGGGGATTTTTTTTCTTTGAAGGTTTTATTTCTATCCCTGCGTAGACAGTTGCCAGTTAAACTTCTACTTCCTGATATTTTGGCCTGTTTGTTCTTAGCTTTTTCTTTAGCTTTTATCAAAGAAAAATCTCACTTCCTTTTATCCGTGAACATCCCTTCAGCTGTCGGCAAGCTCAGGTCACAGAAGAGATTTGATAGCCTCTGAATCTCTCCCAGAACTGGCGGGGAGAGGGGTTTGGGGGCCAGAGCCTGAGGAAGAGATTACAAGTGTTTGTGAGCTGCTGCTGCTGCTGCCGTTGCTGTGTGTGTGGGCGGGAGGAGTGCCCTCTCCAGATCTCTTTATTAAAGTTACATTTCTGGGTGAGGTAATGAGCTCACCTGATGTTTCTGAGGCTGAGGGAAAAAAAAGGCGTCTGCGTTCCCTGACAAATCTCGGGCTGTGGGGCGGGGACTGTGAAACCACAGTTCAACCGGATTTAAAGCAAGTGTCCTAGTGTAACAACGCTGTGGAGGTAGGTGGAAAGGCGAGACCCCCTTGGACCTGGCACAGTGTGGATTTCACTTTTTCGAGATTCCACTGTCCGATGGAGGAAAGGACACTTTGGAGCCAGGGAATGAGTCAAGAAGGGAGGACAAGGGTGATGTCGCTTTGTAAGATGCAAACGTCCACACGCCCACAGTTGGTTTTCCGATTAACCCCCTCGAGACTTGGAGAATGTAATCTCACCCTCGTCCACACCCCTGACCACAGGCACATAACCAGTTTCCTTTTATGTGCCGTCACAGGCGGGCCACGTTGCAGGATAGGTTTGTCTACACATTTAACTGCTAAAAGGGGGAAAGTTCCGCTTTCAGACCTCCTTCACGGTGGTTCTGTTGGCGCCACAGGCTCGTGTGTCCAGGGGACACCGAGCTGCGCGCTTTCGGCGAGCGGCTAGTCCCGGCTCACCGCAGCCAGCCACCGTGAATCTGAGGATCCGATGCCCTGGACCCTCAGATCCGTGGTTTCGGTAAATTACCGAGCTGGCATTGCCGAAATTCTCATTGCAGTATCAGTGTGTTTTAAAAGGGAAGGTTACAGCACTAAAGGCGCCGTGTCTACACTGAGGAAGCAAGTCTCGGACAGTAAGTGCACCTCCTTCGGAGCCCTCTGCATAGCAGAGCCCGGTGGGGGTGCGGTGCCAATGGCCGGCTTCATTTGAGGGGGGTAACTGACTTCCCTGCCGGCCACCCTTCATTTCCGGAGCAGTTTTAATAGTGTGTGTCCAGTTGTAGAGGTCAAAAACTCGAGTTTGTGAATCTGCTTCCCCGGGTCTTTCGACCTGTAGTCGCTACAAAGTCATTGATATATTTTAGGCGTGCCACGTTACCTGTTTTGAAAGGAGGAGAAAAATATATGAACCACGAAAACTGAATTCAGAGATAAAGGCAATGAAGTGTGTGTTCAACATCCGAGGTAGCAATAATCTCATTATTCTTGTAGAAAGAGCGTCAGCCTGTGGTGACATTTTGTATTGCTTTAAAAAAAAAAAAAAAAGGCTTTTCTGGATTATTTACAAGGAGGTGGGGCGCTGCAGTTAACTCTTTCTTCACTTGGGTCATCTGTGTGAACCCCTCGATGGGATTTTTCATAACTGCTCACTGATCTCACTGATATAAGATTCATTCTAAGACATGAGCACCCATAAAGCTTTCTTCAGTGGGATATTATATTTCAAACATATCAATTGATCTCAACAGGACTTGGGAAAGCATCAACTCAAATAATGTCCTTTCAAAGACTATTGATGTAGGACTATTGAAATTGATTAATTTAAAAACTAAAAACTGTTTAACAGCCAATATATATTTTTTTCTTAAGGATTTATTTAATCCAATAGCAATTTACAATTTAATGGAGTATTATTTGCAGTAAATTGCTTTTCTAGGCTTTCTTCAGGACATCTACCTTCAGGAACTTGAGCAAATCATTTAACCTTTTTGGGCTTCAGTTTTCTCATATAAAATAAAAAGACAGACTAAAGACCTACTCTCTGAAATGTCTCCCAGCTCAAAAACTCTTTGTTTCTGAAGTCTTAAGGTAAAAAACCAATTTCGGCAGGCAGAGTCATTTTTCAACACTATTTTTCTAAGGATCTCAGTCTAGACAAAAATTCATATAAATTGTATTACTGGAAAAGTATCAGTGGACCCCAATTTCTAATTTCCTTTTTTTTTCTACCTTTAAAAGTTCATGATAACATCTATGCTTACTCTTCCCAGCCTTAGTAGGGGGAAAAAAAAGAAAAAAAAAAGCATGAAGGAGAGAAATTAGCCTTCCACTCTCCTGGGAAAAGAGGACCCAAAAGTAGGAAAGGATAGTAGGCCTCAGAAAGCCCTGCTAGTGTAACCCATCTCTCCTGCAAACCTGTTCCTATATAAACTGCATACATAGTACCTAGAATGAGATGTAAATGATGGTTTATGCTTAAATATTCATATGACAAAGCCTCATATTGTACATCCTAAAGTTGCTCAACAAAAAAGTTGATTTGCAACGTGGTTGTAAATGCAAGACAGAAGGAAATAGAAAATAGTAATATTTTTCTATTGTTTTAAAACTTGTAGAAATCCAAAATATCTTGTCTTACCAGATTCCAAACCTTTTTTGACTTTGTAGAAAATTCAAACTAGCTATCTTCTTTCATAGACATTCAGATGAAAATGCATGTCTACCATTGACTTACCAAAAAGAAGAAAATTAATAAAAACCTATTTTAATAGTCTTGTGTTATTAAAAAAATTGTATATTGTAGTCAGTATTCATGTGTTCAGTTTTTAACTATGTCATGTAAGAATGTTGTGACCTTGGGAAAATTATTTTTCTGCTCTTTTTTATTTCCCATCTGTGAATTTCTTTCTGTGCAATGTGTGGTTCTGATTGTGTTGAGATTAGTAATTCCCTTGCTCAGCATTTCAAATTTTTTAAGTAAAACATGCTATATTAATTAAGGCTTTTATTATATTGTTAATAGAATAACACTTTAATTTATTCCACTTAATTATCACTTTTATCATTTTCTTAAATAATGGAAAGATGTTTCTTTTTTTCTCTTTTTTCCTTTTCTCCATCAAATTTTCATGCCACTAACCATGGGCCTTTGTAAAACATAGTACCACCTAAGTTGTCAGTATTACTTGGTGTAAGATGGCAGCAGTTTGTCAGATAGTATTTTAAATGCTTTATAATAACCATGTTTTACATTTCCAAACACACTTCTTTCTGTTCTGGCCATTTATTTAGCATAAAACACCATCAAAGATTTCTAGCTCCCTGAAGGTATTCACTCAAGTAGACACATGCAATTTATAGCCCAGATATGCAGAAGATCCACTTAGGTATAGCTATGATAGAAGAATATGTCTCTGTCTCAATGTATACATAGAAACTTAAATGCAATTTCTCACAATGTGTTAATTTTATTCTTCATTGTTGAGTTTTCACAGAGGCTCATCTCATTTCTTACACATCATGTGTGTGACACATGTATGTGACATATGAAGAATGAACTAACTTACTGGAATACTAAATAATGGTTTCTTGGGAGTGGTGGGTGATAACATTTATTTGGTTATTACTTTTGGATTTCAACTCAGTTTATTTTCAATAAGAAATGGAAAAAATCCATTTATACTTTTGATTACTTTTTTATTAGGCTAGAATTTTCCTTTCCTTGTGGAGGGTAAATTCAAGACTAAAATAGATATTCTATATTCAGGAAGAGAATATTGCAGGCTGTTTGGTAAGGTTAAATCCTACAATTATTATAGTCTTCCTATAGTACATAAGTCATTACCATATTTTTGGAATTACTGATATTTTCATGTAGCTAATTTCTCTGCTTAAATAATAAATTTTACATTCTCTTTTCTCCCTTATTATTGAATAGAATACCTTATATATTTCAGATACGCCTAGTTCCAAATGTGCTGTGGTATTCAGTAATTGTTTTATGCTAACCTGTTATCATAGCCCGTTATTGTAGTCTATGTTCCAAGAATGAAATTAGCTTTTAATGCTTCCTCTCTTATTTATCCAGTCAGTTCTTAATTATCCATTCCATTGAAGGGGATACCAGAGTTGTGTACAATCCACAACATCTTCTAACCAAAGGATTACTTAATTTGATTTTGAGTTGAGGTACTTCAATGAACGTGTCTCTACTTGTCTGGTCTAAGAATTCATAGTACTTCAATACAATGAAACTAAACTGCTGGGGAATAGGTTAATCAGAAATTAGACAGCTGTCCAGCTTCTCTGATTTTCTTCTCTATTACTGTTATTATTATTGTTTTAGCTGTTTTCTGTATCACTTAAGGAACTGATGCAAAATCTTGGCCCATGTAAGACTAAAAACATCTATGAGATGAAACTAAACCTTTGCAGTCTTTTCAAATCCTGTAAATATTATAGACTCTTGATGTTCATTCACAGGAAAACATACTATGACCATGGCAATTGCTGTAGTCTTCTGGCCTTTGCTCAATGACACTTCCACTATGAATAATTTGTTTAGCTCTGCAAAATCACACTTCAAGTTTTAGAAAAATTTTACCGTCACCTGGCCCTTTTTCTTAAGCAAATTTTTTTATTGCATCATATGAGTTTCCATGAATAAATGAATAATAAAGCAATACCCTTTTCATGCTATGAGTTGGGTTAGCAGCCAGGTAGGTTGACTCTCCAGTAGGATTTTCACACACCTGCTTTTAGAAGAAAAAATTACTACTTATAATGGATTGTGGGGTTACAGTAAACAGTGAAAAACAGTAATATCAAATCCATAAATGTTAGGAAGATTGGAACTTGTAATTTAAAAAGACTTTATTTTTGATTATTTTAACTTATTGTGATGATTTCACTAGAGAAGTTAACTGAATTTGTAGATTAAGATATCAAGCAGCACTCCAACACAATGTTTTCTTGAGGGAGATAAATCTCAAAGATACTTTCACCTTAGAAATTGATGTAAGTAGATTTTTATCCTCTCTATCTGTATAGTTTTAGAGAGAGTCTAGGTTACCTTATTTGAACTGTAAATGGAAAAAAAAAAAAACTTTCCTGTACTTACTTGCCTTTGGTGCAAAGTCAACATTGGAACGTTGATAATGACTAAAGTGAGTCATAACTTTTCCCTTTTCCTTTTCCCTGTACTTGTCTTTTCTGTAGTTTTTATCACATTCTATTATGACATTGGTGACTTTTTTCAGTTGAACATAAATTTTTTGAATACCAAATATCATCTTTGTCTATGTATCCTCAAGTCTAGTGAAGAGCTTGACACCTAGAAGCTGCTTCACATTTTTTCTTTGCATTAAATACAGTAGAAGCAATGCATATGTAGAGAATTAAAGTCCATATGGCAGCACCTGACATTCATGGATTACTAAGAAATTTTCCCAAGGAGTTTGGGAGTTGAGGATATAATATTCCTCACTGGGAATTGAACTGGAAAATAAAACCATCATGAAAGAACAGAGTGGGACAGGCCATCAAGACCTGATGGCACTTTAGTAGTATTAACGAAAAACAAAAAGAAAAGAACATGTATATTCGTAAAAGACCTGTGATTAAGGATGAAAAAGGCTTTGGTCATTGGAGAAACACAGAAAAAGTAGAGGAGTTGGGCCAAATGTGGTTATTGAAGCTATTATACTTAATGAATCCAAACGCTTTCTTTTATGCTGAAAGTAAGTGGCCCCTCTAACTGGCAGACATGACTTGCCCAGTCTCCTTAGCAGGTATAGCTTTTTGTTGAGATAGATAAAACTCATTATAAGAACCTAATTCTGGGGCCAGGCTCAGTGGCTCATACCTATAATCCTAGCACTTTGGGAGGCCGAGGCGGGCGGATCACCTGAGGCCAAGAGTTCGAGACCAGCCTGGCCAATATTGTGTAACTCCGTCTCTATTTTTTTTTTTTTCTTAAAAAAGAACATAATGCTCCTCTGAATATTCAAGTCATATAGTAAACTTTCCCATGCTGGAATTTCATGGTCACTAAGAAATCGTCTAATTATAATGTGATATTTGTTTTTTGTTTTTGTTTTTGTTTTTGAGACGATGTCTTGCTCTTGTTGCCCAGGCTAGAGTGCAATGGTGCGATCTCTGCTCACTGCAACCTCCGCCTCCCGAGTTCAAGCGATTCTCCTGCCTCAGCCTTCCAAGTAGCTGGAATTACAGGTGCCCACCAGCTCGCCCAGCTAATTTTGTGTATTTTTAGTAGAGACTGGGTTTTGCCATGTTGGCCAGGCTGGTCTCGAACTCCTGGCCTCAGGTGATCCACCTGCCGTAGCCTCCCAAAGTGCTGGGATTACAGGCATGAGCCACCACACTGAGCCCAATGTGACTTCCTATATAGCCAGTTTACAGTCAGAGGATGCACTAGCTGGAAGAGAAGCATTGTATTCCGTTGGCAATAATTGCTCTTATGTATACCAATAAGCTGGTTTAGGAGTTTGGCTAGTGAGAATTCATCCCTAAAAGATGGGAAAACGTTTGGTAAGCAGCTGAAAGAAGCTTCTAAGTTTTCAGGGTTGAAACCTACATATTAAACCCTTCCAAATTCAGCTTGTTTGTGGTACAATCAGCTAACCATTCCCCAGGTGACACCTGTGGTGTCATTTGTTGTCAACTTCTGTGTTACCTATTATAGACATTTATTTTCTTTCTTTTATATCTTTTGGTGCTATCTTGCTTAATATGCACACTATTAGTAGGTTGACCATTCATACAACTTGGTATACCGAAGACTGTCCTGGTTTATGCCTCATGAGCTGGTACAATTATTAATGGCATCCTTTTTCATTTTCAGAAGTGCATTTTGGATAACGTATTATACAGGCTCTACAATAATTTGTAACTTGTCTGTCTATATGTCTTGGAGTACTTCACTGTGATAAATGCACTCTTCATCCTAACCAAATGCATATTTTTAACCCATTTAAATTTAATTATCAGCTACAGTGAAATATCATTAATGGGTTACATGCCCCTTTCATGTCAGGTATAAGAAAGAAAGATGTGAGGTTGTAGCCTCTAGAATTCCAGAATGTTGTAGACTGAAACATTAAGGATCCCATGGTTTGGAATGGAAACTAAATTGACCTCAGATGCCAAGGGAATAATTTTGTTTGAAATTCACCTGGGAGCTACACTTAGCTACGGGGTTATTTAGGGAAGAACTGTTTCAGTGTGAGCCTGAATTCCTTTTGCAGCAAATTGTACGACTCCCATTCTGTTCTTCTTTGAGATTTCTCAGTAATCACACTACCAATTTGGTTCTTAAAAAAATCAGGGATGTTGAAGGAAGCCCCAGCGTTCTTCTGTACATGTAAACTAAGTTGTATCAGTCAGAAAAGCCGACCTGATGTGGCCACCAACAGTATGGCTAGGACACAGTTGTAGTCAAGGGTGTGACAACTGCAAAGACGCTTATCGCAGAAACTTTGACCCTGTATTAACAATTTTCACCTTCTAGATCCTTGGGCAAAACATACGGCCTTTTGAGAGGCTCAAGCAGTGTTGAATAAGAATACTTTCACTTAGAGCTAAAACCTTAACTCTCTCCAGAGCTAAATTATGGAAAGTTCAGTGTGTGTGAGTTTGTGTGTATTGGGGGCTGGAGAGGAGAGAGAAAGACAGAGAGACAGAGAGAGAGAGAGAGAGAATGAATTCTGAAGGATTAGAGGCATGCAATTTATTGTCACAAGTTAAAATATGGTAAAAGAAGGGTTGTTGGAAAAATGAGAATGTTCTTTTGATGTTCTTTTTGTTTAGCCCCCCATTTGAGAGCTGAAGTAAACGAAACCACAGGTTAAGAGATTACCTAAAGTTCAGTAGCAAATTAACCACAATTCCTAGTGACGTGTTTTCAGTTTGGTTTGTGCCTAAACTCATAGATTAAAGGTTTTGACCTGTAAAGAACCTAAAAATTACTTAACTACTTGACTAAGGTCACATTGTTGGCCAATCCAGAATTAAAACTCATGTCAATTGATCATTCAGCGTATATAACAGCTTTCAACAAATATTAATGGAGCGCTCAATATGTACTACACATTGTGCTTGAGGATGTGGAAATAAACTAATTACTATACATTCAAGATCCTATCACTCAAAGATGTTATGTTCTCTCAGGGAAACAGATATCAATTAATTAACTATATAACTATTTGCTAGAAATTTTGGTAAATATCACAAGAACAAATGAACAGCATTTTACAACAAAGTGGCCAGATCTAGTCTGGGGTTTAAGAGAAACTCAGAAAACGTCTTGCAGTAAGTGATGTCTGAACTATGTGCCGAGGAATAATCTAGCAAAGGATGTGGGCTGAGGAAATAACATGACTGAGGATGCTAAGGTGGTAAGAAACATGGTTTGTAACTCCTGGAGGTGAAAATGTGCCTATCCCTTTTCAGGAAAACTAAAGAAGTTTTGACGGTTGAGGCAAAAACCAAGGATTCCTTGAAGTTGTTCAAATACTTTCCTGTAATCTCCCTAATTGACTTGCCAGTTGTGGGATCTAGAAGAGGATGTCTTTGTCTTATTGAAATATTCACATATTAGTAAATATTTGTATGTATACCTCCCTACTTAAAAAATAAAGTGGAAATATACGATATATATCATTTTGTACCTTTCCTTTTTCACTTAGCAGTACATTTTGGAGATTAAAAAATTGTCTCATAGCAGCTCCTATAGCTCTACCTCATTTTTAGAAAGGGTGCATTGGATTTTACTGTACTATCATCATTAATTTAACCATTTCACAAGTTCCTGGAAGTTTAGGTTGTTTCCAATCTTTTGTTATTACAAACACTAGAGCAGTGAACATCCTAATACATGCTATTGTCCACGTAAGCAATTGGTGGCAGTTGTTGGTAAAATGTCTTGGAAGTGAAATTACTGAGTCAAAGAATATGTGTTTTTCGTTTAGAAAGAAATTCTAAAATTACTGCTCAAAGGGTACACATCTTTAAAAAACATCCCAACAAAAGTAAGATAATGCCTCTTTCTTTTTTTTTTTATTTATTTTTTATTTTTTTTATAGCTTCTTTTTTTTTTTATTTTTCATATTTTCTGTGTCTACATGTCTTTTTTTTTTTTTATTATACCTTAGGTTTTAGGGTACATGTGCACAATGTGCAGGTTTGTTACATATGTATCCATGTGCCATGTTGATTTCCTGCACCCATTAGCTCGTCATTTAGCATTAGGTATATCTCCTAATGCTGTCCCCGCCCCCCCCACCCCCCACCCCACAACAGTACCCGGAATGTGATGTTCCCCTTCCTGTGTCCATGAGTTCTCATTGTTCAATTCCCACCTATGAGTGAGAACATGCGGTGTTTGGTTTTTTGTCCTTGCGATAGTTTACTGAGAATGATGTTTTCCAGTTTCATCCATGTCCCTACAAAGGACACGAACTCATCATTTTTTTATGGCTGCATAGTATTCCATGGTGTATATGTGCCACATTTTCTTAATCCAGTCTATTGTTGTTGGACATTTGGGTTGGTTCCAAGTCTTTGCTATTGTGAATAGTGCCGCAATAAACATACGTGTGCATGTGTCTTTATAGCAGCATGATTTATACTCCTTTGGGTATATACCCAGTAATGGGATGGCTGGGTCAAATGGTATTTCTAGTTCTAGATCCCTGAGGAATCGCCACACTGACTTCCACAATGGTTGAACTAGTTTACAGTCCCACCAACAGTGTAAAAGTGTTCCTATTTCTCCACTTCCTCTCCAGCACCTGTTGTTTCCTGATTTTTTCATGATGGCCATTCTAACTGGTGTGAGATGGTATCTCACTGTGGTTTTGATTTGCAAGGATAATGCCTCTTTCTTAAACTCTCTTCATAAATCTGTACTATTACATTCCTCTTTTTAACCAATATCATAAGTTGGTTTTCACTTATTTAAAGCTTATTGGAAAAGTTAGAGTTATAGGAGTAGTAGGCATATACGCTCACATAAAAGGCGAAAGCTATGTTGGTGCCTGACTTTATTATATATGAGATTGGGCCAGAAATGGGAAAAGACAGGTATTTACTATGAATTTTTATTATTCTTTCTACATAAGATTGCTAACTTTGAGAACATAAACTGTGTAATTATAAGCCATCACTTCTTCCATTTTGTAAGATTCATACTCTGTACAATCAGGATTAAGAGGCAGCCACATTTGAGCCATAAGTGAATTTAATACTGCTTTTCAACACAAAGAAATGGTTCCAGATATTTGTATTAGTTCATTGTAGGTACAGTATACATTGTATGGGTGGTCTGAGTAATGCCACTTTGTAAACTCTGTATAATAGTCATTACTAAACAAACTTCAGTTATTTTTAAGTAAATCATATTTCAAACAATTATTCCAACAAGTTTAAGGCTTAAGTAAATCATCTTTTGAACAATTCTTCCAACAAAGCTTGTCAGAATTTTTTATAAGCTGATAAAAAGTATAATATTTTACAAATATTTTTTAAAAATCAGTGCCATTAAATATTTTTCACCTGTAATTTTTTAACCCATTAAGGAAAGTAGGAATAAAATCTATTTTAGTCAACTTTACATAAAAAATAGCAGTATATATATGGGTTTGAAGAATTATATGCCGAAAGTAATATTTTTAAACAAATGATAAATATTCATAATGGAGGTAATGTTTGCATGCACATATTGTAATTGAATGAATAAAGCAGTTTCTGCCTGGTATTTAGTTTAGATGTTCAAATTTGGGGCACTTATACTTTATTCTGCAAGCATTTTCCCTACTTGGTGATAGGTACAACACTTTCTAAGAAGAATGTTTATGGTGATTATAAGGTACAGGTTTTATATTTCTGCAGAGATGGTCATGGACTAAGCTGTTAGAAAATGCCTCCTTTCTAAAAGAAATTATAAAATAGTAAAAAAGGAGTAGGGTTTCAGGGTATGGTTTGGAGGTTATCATTTTCTAGAATCCATCCAAAGTGTTTGGTTAGAAATGATTTGAACTGCTTGAGTAGTGATTTGATGGTAGACAGTATGGCCATATCTCCATGGTATTAGAAAACCTATTCTCTGCTTGATCTTCATGAACTGTCTATGCTCAGAGACTCCAGACTGTCAATGCACAGCATAGATTTCTTTATATAAGAGCTCAAGAGCTTGGGCTATGGATCAGAGCATGAGTTTGCTTTCTAGCTTTTGTCTGTTTTTTTCATTTGTTAGTTGAGGATAGCAGTATTACCAAGTTCATTTGGGAGGAATATTCAAGAAGGTAATGAATTTATATTATGTTTGTCAGTGCCTGGCACATTGTAGACACTCAACCAAATAATAATCATTATAAATCACATTTTTCAGTAACCTAATAATGTCAGTTATTCACATCAGGAAAACTTGTGAAATACTTTATTTTACTGATTGAGAAACATTTCAGTTCCATCTGAATACATTTTCGGCTTCCATAACTAAACTGAAAAGTATATTTTATTAGAATGTTTCACAGTCTCAATGAATGTCAAGTAACCTTTCAGTTTTATCATCTCAGGAAAAACAAAAGAACATAATTGAAAATTATAGCTTTAAAATGTAATTTTCCCCAAAGAAAAAAAGAGAAAAAAACACGTGTTAAAATAATAAAGACATATGTAATGCACTATATTATTCTCAGAAATTGACATTATTATATGTGTTTCCGTAATTTGAAAATATTAGAACTTAGAAAGAAAAATTTCCGGTTGTTACAACGCGGTCATTTTGATAATAAAATTATGATTTTAAATACGTTATTTCTCAAGTATAATTCAATAGAGGGAGCTCCACTACTTTCCTTTTATGAGCACTGTAGGATGCTTCCATTTGTTATGATTTTCCAATGACCTCTAATTTAATAGTGAACATTATTAAAGACCTGTAATTTTAATATTAAGGATATTTTGGAAAGTGAATAGTATCTTTTTCTATTCATATAATTCAAAAAAATGCTTCCACAAATAATGTGTATTTTAAAGCCCCCGTTCTTAGTTCTTTGTACCTTTTACATAATAACTCACTAGACATGATTAAAGTAGGTATACTCTTGAGAAGCATACTTTAATATACCAAGGCATCAAAAGAGAACAAAGTTCATTTCTAGTGATAAAATAATGCATGTTTTCATATTAATTTTGTGTAGCTATTAAGTTAAAACTGTTACATATTTGAATAGTAGAGGAAATCTAGATTTTTAGCCAAATGGTTATAGATTTCCACATGGAAACGGTCTATACTCACACATGGAAATGGTCTTCTTTCTTTTTTTATTTTCTCGTATATTCCCTTGATTTAGGTAACCCCAAATTGTATTTTCAAGCTAAATTGATATTCATCATCTTATCTATTATTACTTTACCTTTTAATTTTGTTATGATGAAAGAAGTTATTGGGTTTTGTTCAAAAATTTATAATTTTGTCACAAATCCACTAACATGGTTAAAAAATTTAAATGGTTTCAATTTTATAAGACATCTCTTAAGATGTTTCTACATAAGGGAGTTATCCACCTTGTATGTGACCCTGACAATTCGTTTACCTTTTATGAGGTTCATTTTTCTCATGGAAGTATTGTACCGTGTGATTTCTACACAGCTCAAAAATTCTAAGATTCGAAACTATACTTTGATTTAGAAGAAGAATATGCACACACCCTTGTATATTTGAGTCAGTGTTGAGAAATAATTTTACCCGAAGTCTAATTAAGAAAAAAAAATTCGATGACGGGCCTCATTTTTAAATTTGAAATGGAAATGATTTTATTACATTCTATAGAAAAGTGTGTAATATCACACATTAGACCTACCAATTTATTACTAAAATTATATCAGTAAATGAAATGGTTCAGTTCTCTGGTATATTTAAGAATTGTCAACACAGAAACAGATTTAAAACATCTCATATTGAAATTAGATTATCTGTCACGACGGCCATACCGGGAAGGGAGCTTTGTGATAAAGGCCTGTGGGTTCTTCATCACAATTTTAACAAATCACAATTTAAAATACTTTTTAAAGTAAGTGCGCATTTTATTGTGCTTACTTGCCATTATAGATTAGAGTTTGAGAATATGGTGTCTGTAGCCAAATTATTTAGTTTTGAAACCTGTGTCTCCATTCTCCAATTTCCCAATTGGGTGGTATTGGGGAAGTTGCTTAAACTCTCTTCTGTACTAATCTATGCAATGGGAATAATAGCACTGTCTTGTAGGATTGCTGTGAAAGTTAAATGAATTAATACACATAAAGTTCATTAAACAGTGTAGTTGTCAATTGTAAGCTCTTAAGAGTTGTTAGTATTATTCAAGTATTTAAATAGATTAAATCTCAGTTAATCTTTCCCACTTCCCCAAAATACGATTATACACCCAACTGATTCACACAGATATTATACATAAAGAAGAGAGGCCACAAGTTCAGAATTATAAAATGGCCAGCTGTAGTTCCTCTCCACTCTACCTTTCTTTCCACTCAAAAAAGAGAATATGAATGAGAGTGATGTCATGTTATTTATTGGGCATAACCTTGAATCTACTCACTCTGTAAAACAAATAATCCATTCACAAACTCCAAGACTTTATCCATTAATTGTTAGTATCATATTCATTATGTCATAGTTCCCATCTGATAATGAAACATCATTGCATTGCAATCTTGAGGTTGCAATATAAATTTAAAAGTTAATTTGAAGCTAAAAATGAGATGCTTTGCAGCCTGTAGTTTACAGTGTCTAAAAGTAATTGTTTTAGGTCATTAGTGTAAGTAGGCCATAGGTAACTTAGGAGTATAAAAGTGAGTGTGCTCGAAAGACATTTATGTAGACTCTGTAGATTCAGAGTCTACACAAGAATAAAATAGGGCCCAGTGATCATATTTTAAGAAATCAAAAAAAAAAACATTTTCTAACGTATTTCTCAAACTTGTTTAGTCCCTTCTAATCTTTTTCCCCTCTGCCATCAGAGTGACATAAGATCTGAATCAACTCTTATAACTGCTCTGCTTCAAATACTTCGGACACTTCCCAATATAGTCAGGGTAAAATAGTAAATTCTTAATATAGCATTTAAAGTTTTTCTTACATTTCTCAGAACAATTTTTCTTGGAATTCCATGCGCTAGCCATATTTCTAAATGTGCCACGCCCTTCATGCTTCCTGGGTGGGTTGTTATTCACATCTCTGTCTTATTCAAGAATACCCTTTGCTTCACACCCTCTCAATCACCCTTTCTTTGCCTGAATAACGTGTATCCCTATCCTTCAGAACACAGTTTATATGCCATCTCCTCCAGAAATTCTTCCCTGATCTCTCCAAGGTGCCTGTCCTCTGTAGTTCCAGAGTTCATTTAATTTATTGCCTATTTATTCTTGTCTCTCTCCCTTAGTGGATTTTTATGTTCCTGGAGGCAGGAGCTGTGTCTACTTAATCTTTTTTCTCCCCAGCATCTACTGATATATAGTACATTTTCGGTACATACCCATGATGACTGAATGAATGCATTAGTCAAAATTAGATTTCTTAGTCTACTGATACATAGTACATTCTCAGTACATACATGACAATTGAATAAACGCATTAGTCAAAATTACATTTCTTAATTATTAATGAAGCCTATTTTAAACAACAACATATAATATTGTATGAATAAGAAATATCTACATTGGGAAAATTTTTCAATTTCTTTTAAAAATTGAGGGAATGGCAACTCTCCTAAAATATGGTCCTAAACAGAATTTGCCTTATTCTACCCATGCTATGAAAATTAAGTGTTAAAACAAATGGACTAAAGTTAGATTTCTTCCGAGTGCCAATCCAAGTTAACATAAGTACTCTTCTTGAGTTTCCATAGATATTGAACATAGTCTGTTCATTAAATGTGAGATCATCCTGAGAATTATAGAAATTTATTTAAACTAATTTATTTTAAAAACTGTAGGTTTGTGAAGATACTGAAACTACTTTTTCTCCCACAGGATAATTGTAGACGTACATTCAAAATAGAAGTGAATGAATGGTAATATTAGTTCTTCTATTTGTAATTAATAGATTAAACCTTTGGATCAGGGCATTTCTCATAATCTAGCAGAAATAATATAGGAAAGACTTCATAAGCAGATTGATCAGTCATGCAGGCAGTATTTAATATATTTGTACCACTGAAAATACATCTGTACTGTGGACCGTGTCTTGCATGCTGTTAAGAGTAAAATATTAGAGAAAATTTGAAGAAAATCTGGTTTTATTTTTACAAAACTATTGACTATTGAAAGAGAACTTTAAAGTTCAGTCACTAACTTAACAAAATTATATAAATTTGAATGATGTTTCATTTTTACTGAAAAATAAACCTTGTGCTCTTGAAACCAACATATCATTTTAAGAAATAGGTCTTTACTGATAAAAACAGTGCAGAATTGGATTTATCACAGATCTCATTATTCAATTGTATTTAATAGCTGAAAACTTAATAGTCTTAAATCTGGTGTCACTTCTCTGGACAAAATAATCTTAAATTCTTATAATCTTTCAACTTAAGTCCTTTTTTATAAGCTTTGCTTTATTTCCTGACTTTACTTTTGATCCTTTCCAGTCCTTCAGAATTTTAACTTCTATATCATGGTTTTACTCTGCCAATTCCCATATTACCTTCCCAATTTACCTTGTTAGTAAATTTTTACTTCTTTGGTCTCCGAGGCAAGCTGTCTTCTGAATTCTTGCCCAGAAATTCTAAGACTTTTCTACTATATTATTAAAAATACTTGTCCAGATAAACCAATATAAATACAACACATTATCACTGATAACTCTCATTTATTAAATACCTGCTGTACTCCATGTAAAATAGTACTTTACGAAAGAATGGCTATTATATTTGTATAACCAATTTTAAGTTTAAAAACTGTGACTCTTTTTAATTTTTTAAATTATAAATTGTAATCTCACTTTCAGCCTTTTAAATATAGGACTTTGAATGCAGTATAGTTTATGTATCAAGAAGTGGCCAGAGCAAAGGCATTATCAAATAAAGCCAAGTAAGCAAGACTTTCTCTTTGTTGAAATATATAAACCTAATTGGGCCATATCAGTGATCAATTAAGATTCTGGATTAATCAAAGAGGCTGCATGACAATTTTTAAAAAATCTTTCCTATTACTTGAAAAAATGCCACCCATTTCTAAGACAATACTGTCTAGTTCCTGGATTCTTGGCATGTATTCTAGGCTTCACATTCATGATGTTGTCACCCAACAAAATAGTCTTTCCACAAACATATAAAAATACATAGAGTTCTCAATTTTCCATGGAAATAGAATCTAGGGTTAATGTGGTGAAATAATTTTCATCATTAACAAGCCTTATTTTAGTATATGTAAATAGGATTAGATTGAAAAGCCAAGTTTTATAGTAAAAGATGTGATTCCTGTAAAAGAGAGTATTCTGTAAAAGCTGGAGGACAAGTGAAGCTTAAAGGAGCAGCTTGTACTGATGAGAAAGGGGGGAGGAATGAGTGGGCCTCTCTTCAGAGAGGAAAGAAAGATAAGATGAAAAGCCAGCATGAAAAGGAACTTGCTATTTAAAATTACAACAAACTATTTATGTGGACCAGTAGCATCATGATGTAAAATAAATTTTCTTTACTGCTTTGCCATGACACTTAATTGGTAATACATTCTAGTAAGCCCAAATTTGAGCCTCTTCTCAATAACTAACATTCAGTTAATTTCTTATTTTGAAGTGGGAAGAGCAATGGCTGGAAAGAAACTTCCTACAGAGAAATTCTGATGCAAAGATGTCTTGAAATCCAGAGCATTTTTGTCCATATTTAACAATGTGTGTCAAATTTTACAACAGCAGATGTGAATTTATGGTTCTTTATTAAGTTTTAGGAATTCTCAATTGTATTCATCTGCTTAATTCTATAGTGAAACTAAAGCTCAGTTAAATAGTCTAAAGAACATTACTTAATAGTAAAATTACATAAATATGCCATGCACATGTTGGCTTTCAACTGAGTGCATTTGAATATATTCAGATCTGTGGTGGGTGCTGAAGACTTGTCTATATAGGTTCAGTTCCATAACTGAACCAGTGAGAATCTAGAAAACCAGTGTTTTCAAAACTACTCCCTCATGGGCCAATGGAGCACATACTATTGAATGATCTGCTCTAAACTTAAGCATTGGTGGGCCTGAAATAAGACTTGGGCATTGAGCTTCTGCTTCTCTTGATTCGAAGAGTTCACCTTCCAAGACTAGAGAGGAAGTTAAAATTAAGAAATGAGTATAACAGAGACACAAGTAGGTGACTTCTCAAATTCTAAAAAGGGAAGTTTGGGTAAACAAATCTGAAGGAAGAATAAATTAATATTAGAAAAGCAGAGTTAAGAAGACAGAAGTGAATCAGTAAAATGTCTTTGTTAGAACAGGTGCTTCTACATCTGTTTTGAATCAACTGCACAATGGTTTATGCATGGGCCAACTGAATAGAAATACTCAAGGCCAGCATAAATGGATTTGGTTCTAGTTACAGATTTCTTTGTTTTGTTTTGTTTTAAAAAATGGAGCCCAATTAAATCCATTCTTATCGGCTGTAGACATTACCCTAAATGTCTAGTTCGTGCAAATGTTTCTCTATACCCTACCTTCCTATCCCTATTCCCCATGGGTCTGTAGCATTAGACCCTGCTTCCTGACAGTCTAGACTTGGGCTTGTCATTATACCACAGTAAATATATATATATATATTTATATGTATCTGTAATTGTTTCCTTATATATAAATATATATAAGGAAATATATATATAAATATATATGTTTATATGTATCTGTAATTGTTTCCTTAGTGAGTTGAAGGTTTTTTCATTTAAAATTAAATTTGTGTGGAAAGTATATTCTTTCCCATCAAGTTAGGCATATTTAAAAGAAGCATACATGTTTAGATGCAAAGCGCTAATTCAGGAAAGACTAGATAACTCGTATCATTATATTCTTTTTCCAAGCATACTCCCCAATGTTTGGAATGCTATTCTTTTGATCTTAACTCTTTCATCTGAAAGCACCCATCAAAGATAGCATGAGCAAATTACTCAATAAACGTTATTTTCCCAATAGTTTCAGTCTCACCCTACTTAATATTATGTTGAATGTTCATGACAGTTCAAATTGACAAATTTTCAGTTTGTCTCTTCTTTTTACCCCAGGTCATTCTCCGAATAGAAATCTTGAGATTTTTTCCACAAGATAAATCTTTAGAATAACTGAGGACTAATTATATGTTCCACAGCAGTCTGTAGTAGTCTCACAGGCTGAGCTTCCGAATGAGGTTCCTGCTACAGGGAAGGGCAGGCAGAAATAAAAATAAAATAAATAATCCTTCTCACCCTCACACACACACTCACACACACAATCAAGAAACCATCAAAGCTCAGAAACATTTCAAACATAAGATCATCTTTTACTTTACTTTTTTGTTGCTTGTTTACTTTGCCTTCTGGAAACATTGCACAATCTATTAGCTTTTTCTCTTTAGATGTTTGAAGGATACAGAAGTTACTACTAACTTTAAAAAAAAAAACATTGATTCTCACAGCAGAACCTGCGTGTACTTGTTCACTACATACCTACATTGTTAAATATAGTTGCTTCACAATACAATAAGAAAGAGTTTAAGAAAACAGATTCTATGTAAATAGTCTGCTTCACTAACTCTATTATTTAGTGATTAAATGGAAAAATATTTAGTAATGAGTGATGGTTCATCATTGTTGAATCAGTAACGGTTACCAGGATCATTGTCAAGTTAATAATTCAGACCAGGAACTTCCTTCTTGCTGAGGGCTTTCAGTTTCCTTATATATAATTGTTTCCTTATATATAAATATATATAAGGAAATATATATATATAAATATGTATATTTATATGTATCTGTAATTGTTTCCTTAGTGAGTTGAAGGTTTTTTCATTTAAAATTAAATTTGTGTGGAAAGTATATTCTTTCCCATCAACTTAGGCATATTTAAAAGAAGCATACATGTTTAGACGCAAAGCGCTAATTCAGGAAAGACTGAATTATACCTAGGTGATGGGTTGATAGGTGCAGCAAATCACCGTGGCAGAGCGATGTGAAAGGCTGGAGAAGGAAACAGGAGACCCAGTCCTGCCTTTACCAGCAGCCCTGAGATTTTGGTTAATCACTTCATATTTCTGTTCTGCTTCTTTGCTTGTACAATAACGACATTAAGCTACAACTGAGTGGGCTCCCTTCCGTGTGATTGTGAGACTTTATTCTACTGCCAAATAAAAATAATGTTTGCATTATCTCTTTTTTTAATATTTTTACTTTTTTGTTCTCATCAGTATCCATAATGAAGCACTAAGCATGTAACATTTTGCAGATTGAGATTTCCCAGTCATCCTGCACCATAAATAAAATAATTGAGACATAGGAATAAAAATGCATTACAGTATAAACAAGCAGTAACAGAGTGTGGAAAATATAAAGACAAGGAGGTACAACCTCTCCTTTATTTAACACTGAACAAACTTTTCAGGAGAGTATAATGTTACATTTATAATATAGAGAAATTAGATTTTGTTCAGAGAAAAAAAATGATTAAACCTATAGAATACAGTTGTTGTAAAGAAGCGAAAAGACCTGGAGAAGGAAGAAGTAAAAGGTGAATTAATAGCTGTGATGAGAACACTGATCCATGATTCCTCATCTCCACAGACAACTGTCCCACAACAAAAACAAAACAGCATGCAATTGCTGAAGGAAAAAGCCAGTTCCTCAAATTTGAAATACTACTTTTGAGGAAGACTCAGGGACTTCTACCTCTTACAGTATTACAAAATGTTATACATATACCATACTCCAAGCAGAGATGTTCTGCTGTCTCTTTAAACTTAGTTTAGTATAAAAGGATGGTAAATTCGGTGATAAATTTAGTAATAAATGCAACATTTTTCTTATCTGTAACTTAATAGGAATAAACTGTAACTTAAGATTCCTTCTGGTTCAAATTCTTTATGATTTTTTATTTTGGGGATGTTGGACCTGAAGCTTCACTAAATATTCAGTTATAGAAATACTTTTCTAGGAAAACTTATTAGGGTTAAGAAACCAGATATTTCTTTCTTTTAAAAAAATATGTAATTGGTATATTTTGAACTTAATAATTAGATTCCAAATGGTCCTAATCACGCCCTGTGGATCTTTAGCTGTTGAGGATTCAAAACCATGAGATTTTACAGTCACATTTTAGATAGTTAAGATTGAATGAGTATGTTAAGGATTTTATGAAAGAAAAATGGAAGAAAGAATAATTGAAACAAGTAACTTAAGTGGCGGGCAAGTAAAATCTCTAAGCCAATTTCTTTGTCTGTAAAATGAGGAGAATAATAGTATTTATATGAATTCTTTGTTGAAGGAACAAAGTGAGATAATTTTTGGAAAATGATGAGCAAAGTGAATGGCAAGTAGAACAGACTTCAGAAATGTTAGCTATTTATTATTTATACAAGAAAAGTGGAAGGTATGGTGTACTAAATATGACAAATATGACACATTCAAATAGAAAAGAGGAAAAAATTTCTGTTATGTAGAAAATTATCCCACTATAATTTTCTTTATCCTTATTTATTAAAAATACAGGGTTGAAAGTAAGAAAAAAAGATATGCAAAACAGTGTGTGGTATGTTTGCTTAAAACGGAATGTGTTTTGAAACACACAAAACCATATACCTACTTGTATGCTCATATATACATAGTTTTTTTTTTGTTTTGTTTTTTTTTTCTAAAAAACACACAGGAACCTTAATAATGGGCATCTCTGAAAGGGAGGCCTGCGAATATGAGATAGGATGGAAGCCTTCTTATTTTTTAAGTATATACTTTATCTGATTTGAATATTTATGATGTGTACATTATTTTAAAATAAGCCACTAGTGCAATATTAGTATTATTTTTTATTTTTTACATTTAATTTTAAGTTCCAGGATACATGTGTAGGACGTGCAGATTTGTTACATAGGTAAATGTGTGGCATGGTGATTTGCTGCACCTATCAACCCATCACCTAGGTATTAAGCCCCTCATGCATTAGCTATTTATCCTGACTCTGTCCCTCCCCCTATCCCCTCAACAGGTCCCAGTGTGTATTGTCCCCCTCCCTGTGTCCATGTGTTCTCATTGTTCAGCTCCCACTGATAAGTGAGAACATGTGATGTTTGGCTTTCTGTTCCTGCATTACTTTCCTAAGGATAATGGCTTCTCACTTCATCTATGTCCCTGCAAAAGACATTATCTCATTCCTTTTTATGGCTGCATAGTATTTCATTGTATATATGTACCACATTTTCTTTATCCAGCCTATCATTGATGGGCATTTAGGTTGATTCCATGTCTTTGCTACTGTGAATAGTGCTGCAGTGAACATACCTGTGCATGTATCTTTATAAACAAAATGATTTCTATTCCCGTGTGTGTATACCCAGAAATGGGATGGCTGGGTCAAATTGTATTTATGGTTCTAGGTCTGTGAGGAATCACCACACTGTCCTCCACCATGATTGAACTAATTTACATTACCAGCAACAGTGGAAAAGCATTCCTATTTCTCCACAGCCTTGCCAGCATCTGCAGCATCTGTTGTTTCTTGATTTTTTTGATAATCGCCATTCTGACTGGGATGAAATGGTATCTCATTGTGGTTTTGATTTGCATTTCTCTAATGATTAGTGATATTGAGTTTTGTTTATATATGTTTGTTGGCTGCTTAAGTGTCTTCTTTTGAGAACTGTCTCTTCATATCCTTTGCTCGCTTTTTAATGGGGTTGTTGGGTTTTTTTCTTGTAAATTTCTTTAAGTTCCTTGCAGACTCTGTATATTAGACATTAGTCAGATGGATAGATTGCAAAAATTTTCTCCCATTCTGTAGGTTGTTCACTCTGATAATAGTTTCTTTTGCTGTGCAGAAGCTCTTTAGTTCACTTAGATCCCATTTGTTAGTTTTTGCTTTTGTTGCAACTGCTTTTGATGTTTTGTCATGAAATCTTTGCCCATGCCTATATCCTGAATGGTATTGCCTAAATTTTCTTCTAGGGTTTTTGTAGTTTTGGGTTTTACATTTAATACTTTATCATCTTGAGTTAATTTTGTCTAATGTGTAAGGAAGGGGTCCAGTTTTAATTTTCTGCATATGACTAGCCAGTTTTCCCAGCACCATTTATTAAATAGGGAATCCTTTCCTCATTGTTTGTTTTTGTCAGGTTTGTCGAAGATCAGATGGTTGTAGAGGTGTGGTGTTATTTCTGAGGCCTTTGTTCTGTTCCATTTGTCTATATATCTATTTTGGTACCAGTACCATGCTGTTTTGCTTACCGTAGCCTTATAGTGTAGCTTGAAGTCAAGCAGCATGATGCCTCCAGCTTTGTTCTTTTTGCTTAGGATTATCTTGGCTATATGGGCTCTTTTTTGGTTCCATATGAAATTTAAAGTAGTTTTTTTTCTAATTCTGTGAAGAAAGTCAGTGGTAGCTTGATGGGAATAGCATTGAATCTATAAATTACTTCCTTTGGGCATTTTGGCTATTTTCACTATACTGATTCTTCCTATCCATGAACATGGAATATTTTTCCATTTGTTTGTGTCCTTTCTTATTTCCTTGAGAGGTGGTTTGTAGTTGTCCTTGAAGAGGTCCTTCACATCCTTTGTATATTGTATTCCTAGGTATTTTATTCTTTTTGTAGAAATTGTGAATGGGAGTTCATTCATGATTTGGCTCTCTGCTTGTCTATTGTTGGTGTATAGGAATGCTTCTTATTTTTGCACATTGATTTTGTATCCTGAGACTTTGCTGAGGTTGCTTATCAGCTTTGGGGCTAAGATGATGGAGTTTTCTAGATATAGGATCATGTCGTCTGCAAAGAGAGATAGTTTTACTTCCTCTCTTCCTATTTGAATATCCTTTATTTCGTTCTCTTGCCTGATTTCCCTGGCCAGAGCTTCCAATACTATGTTGAATAGGAGTGGTGAGAGAGGGCATCCTTGTATTATGTCGGTTTTCAAGGGCAATGCTTCCAGCTTTTGCCCATCCAGTGGGATATTGGCTATGGGTTTGTCATAAATGGCTCTTATTATTTTGAAGTATGTTCCTTCAATACCTAATTTATTGAAGGGATGCTGAATTTTATCAAAGGCTTTCTCTGCATCTATCGAGATAATTATTGTGGTTTTTTTCTTTAGTTCTGTTTATGTGATGAATTACATTGATTGGTTTATGTATGTTGAACCAGCCTTGCATCTGGGGATGAAGCCAACTTGATTGTGGTGGATAAGCTTTTTGATGTGCTGCTGGATCAGTTTGCCAGTATTTTATTGATGATTTTTGCATCAATGTTCTTCAGGGATATTGGCCTGAAGTTTTACTTTTTTTGTTGTATTTCTGCCAGGTTTTGGTATCATGATGATGCTGGCCTCACAAAATGAGTTCGGAAAAAGTCCCTCTCTTTCAGTTTTTGGAATAGTTTCAGAAGAAATGGTATCAGCTCCTCTTTGCACCTTTGGTAGAATTCAGCTATAAATCCTTCTGGTCCTGGTCTCTTTTTTTTTTGTTTGGTAGGCTATTTATTGCTGCCTCAATTTCAGAACTTACTATTGGTCTATTCAGGGATTCCACTTCTTCCTGGTTTAGTCTTGGGGTGGTGTATGTATCCAGGAATTTATCCATTTCTTCTAGATTTTCTAGTTTAGTTGCATAATGGTGTTTATTGTATTCTCTGATTGTTGTTTGTATTTCTGTGGGTTCAGTGGTAATATCTCCTTTATCATTTTTTATTATGTCTGTTTGATTGTTCTCTCTTTTTTTCTTTATTAGTCTAGCTAGCAGTCTATTTTATTATTATTATTATTTTAAAAAAACAGCTCCTGGATTCATTGATTTTTTTGAAGGGCTTTTTTTGTGTCTCTGTCTCCTTTAATTCTGCTCTGATCTTGGTTATTTCTTGCCTTCTGCTAGCTTCTGTGTTTGTTTGCTTTGGGTTGTCCAGTTCTTTCAGTTGTGATGTTAGGTTTATGATTTGAGATCTTTCTAACGTTTTGTTGTGAGCATTTAGTGCTATAAATTTACCTCTTAACACTGCTTTAGCTGTGTCCCAGAGATTCTGGTACATTGTCTCTTTGTTCTCATTGGTTTCAAAGATCATCTTGACTTCTGCCTTAATTTCATTATTTACCCAGGAGTCATTCAGGAGCAGGTTGTTCAATTTCCATGTAGTTGTGTGATTTTGAGTGAGTTTCTTGATCTTGAGTTCTAGTTTGATTGTAGTGCAAAATTATTGTAACAACAGTATTACTACCAAAACTGTAGACAAGATACATTTTCTCACATAGTAATTTATTTATTATGAATTGAGAAATTAGGAATTTTTGTTATAGCTCCTATGAAACTTTAGGATAACAGTTGTACTCATTTTTATGTGTTGCTCGTTTCTTTTCCCCTTCCTTAGGCTTGTGAATTTTTTTCTTATTTGTTACAATAAACCTACAAACATACTGGAGTTAAAATGATCTTTCATTTTTATTGCCATTCTTAATATTAGTCTATGTTTAAGTTAAATCACATTTAAGATGAAGTTGCATAGTTTGCTTCTTGATTGATGTTTTGAAGTGATTCGCAAATGTAACAATGTAAGCCTAGAGGATAGCTACTAAAAAAAAAATCACCCAAACATACAGTTAACAGAATTGCAAATATTCTTCAGTAGAAATAAATTTATACATGTGATGGCAAGCAAGTATGAGAAGAAAACATACCATAAGGAATTTAAATTTTGTATCAATAATAATTTTTTGACACTCAAGATTGTTGAACTACACTTAATAGAATGGATTATTTTAAAAGCTGTGGCATAGTATTTCTGGAGAAGTATTTCCTAAATTCTTGTGATCCAAATAATTAGACCACAACCAAATTCATTTTGGAATGGTATATACTTACACTCACTCTTAGAATTCACAATAGAAATGAGCTTTGCTAACTCCTGGTATAAAGAAATTGTTTAATCTTATATCTGACTTGAGACATTTGGAAAACCAGCATTTGGAAAGCAGTGTTTAGAAGTAAAATATACTACATGAATGAAATTCAGTGTCCAGATTTAGGATTATTTGATGTCTGGTACCTTCTATAACTATAATTCTGCATTATAAGTCAAAATACAACAGAAGAACAAAACAAATAAATACAAAAAGCCCTATTATTTATTTCCATGAAGATACATGTAAGATTTCCACATGATTTGGAATTTATATTATTTAAATTTTTATTTTAAGCTCACTCAAATAAAGATAATTGAAAATTTGGAAAAGCAGCCAATAATATCAAAATACTGTCATTTTTTGCCTGTGTATTTTTACAAAATATTTCGAGTCCATTATTTCAAGAGGTCCACATCAGTATTCAAGTACTATGGTACTTTCACTAGTAGCCAAGTACTAGAGTACTTTGACTAAGTATGATAACAGCCTGTAAGCCCCCTAAAGCTGAAAATATTAAAATTTTATTCTTAGACAATTGAATCCACTAATAAAATACAGAATAATTTAAAGTAATTGGTTAATTTTGTTTACTTCGCATTTTACTTTGCCCCATGTTTCCCTGACATATGACTTACTACCTATGTATGTCTGTGTCTGAGAAGGACATACATAGGTACCCGGAAGGGACATGCAGGGGATGAGGGAAGCATAGGCATGTTGAGGTACTTATCTCCTGCAGAGCAAACACGTCCTGATTTGGAAATGACTGCATTTCCTCCCACGTGCCTAGGCTTTTCTGAATCCCTGGTTCTCTTTTCAACAGGCCCATAGAAATGTCTCTGCTTCTTTGTTGTTATTTACATTTACCAAAACTGCAGGGATTTCCTTAGATGCCTTCCAGCTAGTCTGGCCTTATAAATCAGACCTATGTCCCAAAGGAATTTTAATAAGTTTTCACTATTTTTGGGAAAACACAAGACGTGTAATATATTCCATAACCTACTCCTGAAAATATTTTTTTTAATTTCAGAGTTACATTGTGTTTAGTACTACACAACTCCAATTTTCTCCTGCAATCTATAGATTTATTGACATCTGCAAAATTGTTTAGGCAGAAATGTGGTTTCTTTTTCCATTTTAATATTAACTGCAGCCATAAAACAAGCATGGCAAGCCAATGACTATATTTTGGGAAATTTTTTAGATAATTCAGTAGCTTACAAAAATTGCCTTTGTTTTTTCTGAGCCTATTATAGCAGACTTGTAAGGTTTGGTTGTATGTATTCATTTTTTCTACTAATGTGGAAAATAGTTGTAGTTTTATAATTGGTGAAATAAAATGCAAGCAAGGTTATAATGACCGTATTTCACGGAGTAATTTCTAACTTTGTAAGCACAGTAAATAAAGCATGTACCTCATGCCATAAACTTATTCTCAAAGTTTATCTTAAGTTTTTTTTTTTTTTTTTTTTGAGACGGAGTCTTGCTCTGTCGCCCAGGCTGGAGTGCAGTGGCGCAATCTCAGCTCACTGCAAGCTCCGCCTCCCGGGTTCACGCCATTCTCCTGCCTCAGCCTCTCCGAGTAGCTGGGACTACAGGCGCCTGCCACCACGCCCGGCTGATTTTTTGTATTTTTAGTAGAGACGGGGTTTCACCGTGGTCTTGATCTCCTGACCTCGTGATCCGCCCGCCTCGGCCTCCCAAAGTGCTGGGATTACAAGCGTGAGCCACCGTGCCCGGCCTCTTAAGGTAATCAACATGTATAATTTGACTTTTCATCAAATGACCGCCCTGCCAACTTATTAACAAAGGATTTGTGGTATTAAAATTTTTTAGCAGCTATTTTGGGCCTTTCAAGATCTTTCCATTAAAATATATATTTAGTGACCACAATGGAATATGTTTTTACTCTTCAGGTTGAACAATCTTCAATGCAACTTTTTCAGGATGATGTTTCATACAGTGTTACTGTAATCCTATAAAGTATAATGTGAAGATTCAAGAACTTTTTGTCCTTGGAGAATACACAGAAATAGAGAAATTCACAGCAACAAATGAGCTCTTATTTCTTTATCCAGAGATGTTTTCTTACTAAATTGTTCTGTATGTACAGTCATGTGACACATTTTTTTCTATTTGATGTCAAGTGATTCTTTTACATCAGCTCTCCATTTTAGATTATTCCCGTGAAAATATGCTTTTCTTTTACTATTAAGTTAAAAGCAATTAATTCAATATGACTTATGACACCATGTTATTTAGGATTATCTTATTGCAATGACAGGAATCAACAGGATCTAGCTTAAGCAAACATGGGGGACATATAACGAGGGAACAAGAAATCTCTGTAACAGAGCTATAGTAAGATATGCATCTCTATAATGAAGATAGGACTTAGATCTCAAGAACGAATTTAAATTAAGGGCACGAAGGCTGTCAGTTCTGTCTGTCTGAATTCCTCAGCTATTCTTTCTTTTCATTTGCCTTCCCTCTTTCTGAAGACTATCCCATTTTGGTTCTAAGGCCATATGGCAGCCCATATCTCTTGGATTCAGTTCTCCTCCGTTTAATAAACATAGTTTTCCTAGTTCTGAATTCACAGGGAAAGGTTTCTGATTGGCTTAGCTTGGGTCAGGTGTCCATTTAGGACCAGTCAACTAAGATTGGAGGAGGGGAATTTGACAGGTTTCTGTGCAATTTCAGGAAGCCCCGGGATGTGCTAATAAAGCAGACTGGGCAAGCAAAATCATAATTGCCTACTATAGCATTTTTTGCTTAATTTAATTAAATTAATATTTATTAGACACCCATCATAAGCAAGTTATAACTATGGTGCTGAATAAATGAGTAACATACTGTGTCTATATTCAACAATTCAAGGATGTGGCAGCTGTGCAAATCACTGGAGTACAGTGAAGACAGAGAATGGAGCTTAGTGATAATCATAAGGAGAGAAATAAGAGGTTTAGGAGCTAGGAGGTATGATCTTCCTGATAATCTTTGAAATAGAAGAGATCTGAATATCTGTGGGGGCCAAAAGGAAAGAAGGGTCAGACTCAAAGGGCAAAACTGAACTTGGAAAAGCACAGGCATTGACTGGGCAATGTCTCAAATCTGGAGAAAGAGACAAAACTCAGAAACGGGACATGATTACTAGAAACTTACTGGACTTCTTCCTAAAAGGTAGAAACAAAAGATAAATAAAAGCATTAGTACAAAGTGAGTTTTTAAGTAGAATTAATTTCTAGTGGATTTAATGAAGTTTTGGACATTCTTCAGCAATATCTACTATCTAACAGTAAAAATATGGTGGAACCATAGCTTCCCTACTGCCCAGTCCTGTGTCTGTCCTTGACGTTCATGGTGTTAGCGATTATTGGGATGGTTAACTCTGCAAGTAGTATTTAGGAAAAAGTGATTGCCCTCTTAAAGGTTACCATACCTTTCCAAAGACCATAGCCTCTGGATTCATTTCTTAGCAGTTTTATAGTTCCTTTGTTAAATGTTAGCATGCGAGATAGTAATTTTTCATAAAAAGCATATGTATACCTTTAGGTGGCATGAAAGTGTTAACTATCTGTGGACTTTTATCCAATTTCAGCTTATGGTGACAGGTTTCCTATTGTAGATGAATTGAATTAATTTTTTAAAATAACCTTTTTTTGTGAGGCTATATCAGTTGGTGTGCTACAGTTAAAATGTATTACTTTGCCTATTTCCCATTTTCTACTAAAGTTTATAATTCACACAAAAGAAATACAATAAAGTGTGTCTCCTGAAATTGTGCTTTGTGAAATGATGAGGCCATTACTCTGCCTTTTGAGATTAATAAATTTTTCTCTTGGCATTTGTTCCCTTACTAACTGGCAATGTGAGTTTCAACTTTACAGATAAATATTATACTATTGTTTTAAGTTTTGATTTTTGTTTATTCCTTATAAACATTACTTTTGAAAAATAAAGTGTATCTTCTGCAAGTCGTACACATGTATATATGAAGTAAAACTAGTCAAAGTGCCAGAGTTGCTATGTAATTCAAAATTATATAAGTACATTATGTTACGTCGAATAACAAAAAGTGATAACTGTAAGTTTAAATGGGTGACTAAATTTAAAAAATAATTTATACCAGGTATAGAGATAATAGATTTAAACATATCAATTTAAACTTATAGCTATCACTTCTTGTCATTTAACATAACGTAATATATTCATGAATAGGTAGTACATTCCATTTTTCATGATCAATCTTTCCTCAAATAACCCTCCCTCCAATTTTCAATAATAACAACAAAACACAACAAATTAACCACTCATCCAGAAATTCTAAACTATTTATGTAATGATTGTCATATACCTTTTTAAAGAACACTTTGTTTTCCAAATACAATTTGACTAAATGCAAATAAGAACTGAACCAATAAAATGATTTTTTTTAAAAATTTGAACTTCTGTTTGATAAATGTTATTATTTATTTGACAACACTAAAAATATGTAAAATAATGGTTTAGAATATCATTTTAAATTCACTTTTTAATAAAAGCTTTCTTAACTAATTTATTCAACAAATATTTGTTGAGTGATTACCATGGGTTAGCTACTGTGTTAAGTTGGATGCTAGGGATGCAGTGATAAATAAACATGGTCCTATGAAGCTTTTGTTCTGGTGGAATGATGGTTCTTAAACTTGAACGTGCCTCTCAATCACCTGGAGAGTTTGTTATAACATAGATTGTTGGGCTTGACATCTAGAGTTTCAGATTCAGTATTTCTGAAGTGGGGTTCCAAATTTGCATTTCTAACAAGGTCCCATATGTTGCTGATGTTGCCAGTCCTGGGACCACACTTTGAGAACAGCTGTCCTAGAGGAGGCAGTGCTGTCTATATACCAAAACTTCAATTAGCCTATGCTGTGCTGACCCATGCCCACTGCAGCCCCAACTCTTTCATTTTTTTCAGTAGAAAAAATGCTTTCTGTAAATACAATCTGGTATGTGGATAGTGCACAAATTATATAGTTGCTTATTAAATTACTGAGAAATTTACGAGGTCAAGTAAATATAATTTTCAAAGACAATGCCACCTTATTTAGCCCAGTGAAAATGTATCATCAGCATTATGGCCTGATTTTCAATTTAATCATCTCTTTATTTTAACATAAAGCTTTTCTTTCTGATCTTTTGGTAGCCATCCAGTTTTCCATAGTCTTTTAAATGCGATGGCCAGTGGTTCATTTATTGCAATAATTAAGATGGATAGCAGCATGCCAGCTGGAATGACTACGCTTGTGTTTATTGTATAAATTATTTCCTTAGTATAAAAGCCTCTTTTATGGCTTTTGCTTTAGTCATATCTTTTGTACCCTCAACCATTAACCATAGCATGTTTAGGAGAGCCATTTATAAAGAAGCTGGTAATATTTACCAATTTCTAATCGCCATTAATTCATGTCTACATTTTTCTTAGCACTGGAGATTGCTTGTTACTTTGTTCCTTCTGCCAAGAGCAAGAAAAAAAAAAGTGTTCTAACCCTTCTAGGACTCATAAGCCTTTTCTTCCTTTTCTTTGATTTTTTTTTTTTTTACTACATTCACACTTCTTTTATTTTGTTCTACTCTCATCTCTTTTCGTTGTGAATCTTAAGTGACTTTGGTTAGTTTACTCGAAATACATAGAAATGCAGCCCCTAATGTGAATTTCTTATAAGGCATATTTGAAATTCCTTTAAAACACAGATAGCAACTGATTTTTGTCATTTTTTTAAAATGCTACTTGAGTTTGGTGGTCTTTTCCATTTCAAAAATAATTGCATTTCAGGTTTAACAGAAATTATTCAGATATAGTTCAGACACTGATCATTTCTGTATGCATCATACTACCCAGCAAATTTCAGTAAATATTTGCTGACCTGACTATTTTTTTCTTTACACTTTAGCTTCAAAGGAAATTGCATGCCTGTTAGCTTTCTAAAAGCTAGTGTAGTGATTGTTGGTATATTTACAATACTCATCTTTCCTTTTAAATTTTGTAAGTTTGAAAGTATAAATTAAAATGTCATATTATAGCAGAATATAAATTTTATTATTACCCATATATCAAATAACTGGTTAAAGCAATTCAGAGTAGTTAAGAGGGACTATTTAATGGCAATAAATGTACATTGTTGCATATAAATACACATATTAGGCCTAGATTTATTGTCTACAATTCTTTTAATTTCTTATCAGATTTCAGTATGAAAAAAAGTGAATGAAATAAGCAAAAGACTATATCCAGTTACTGTAACTAATGCTAATTTCATAATCTCTTAGTGGTTTAATGTTATATCCTGATGGTTTTATGCTTTTGGACCAATCTTTCAGGCTATCCTTTTCTGACCACTCAAACCATGAAAACCTGCCCTCCCTGGAAAATCCAAGATCCAGTCAATTCACACAAAGACAACAAGAGCCACTCTGTTTGGAAAACTTTGGCTCTTTTTCAGCTGTCACCATTGGCCTTAGAATACAGAGCATTCTTACCCACTGGCTAAGATTAACTTAGTTAGCAGACAGCCTACATCCCTTCATATAAAAACTATTCTTAAAAAGTAGCAAACATTGTTCTAAATTTCCTTACCCCATCCCTGACTATCATCACCTACTTTCTGTCACTGAGTTGTTAATACCTTTATTCTTATATACAGATTTTATAAGTTGTCCCTACCTGTTTTTAAATAATTGAGGTTATAAGCATAATAGTTGGAAGGGGTAACTACGTTGTCCTGTTAAGGCTGATGAAATGGCATAGATGCTTTTAAACATACACAGGAAGAATGAGAAAAGCAGATAGCCCTTGTTTGGATCATTAATAAGATGATAAAGTATTTTTCTTATAGCATTTCTTATCTGCCATTGGTAAAACAGATACTTTACTATTAGGTTTTGAAAACTGCCTTAAAAAAATCTGCTGCAAACATCATTTAATATGTCATTTAACTTATAAATAACAAGCAGAAACCTAATATCTTCATTTTTGCAGATATGAAATATTTTAAAAGAAATTTAAAATAAATTTCAATTTTATTCATTGATACTGTGAAGGAGAACATTAATAGGCTGAGCATAATGTATCATTTGCATTTATATAATGATTTTATTACTGTCATTCTAGAATACTATAAATTTAGAAGAGTAATACAGTAATAATAAAAATTTTTAACATTTTTTAGTCTCAGGTTCAGAGATGAGTAAAAGACCCTCAGGACATACATAAAGAGAAAGAACTATTCCTAGACAGAAGTGAAGAAATACCAAACACTCAAGTGTAAGATTCCCTGAAGATGGAATGATGTAGTCTTGTTGGAGGTGGTGGTGGGATTTGCTGGTTGAGGGAAGAGAAGAGAAACTAATCTATTGTTCAGAGACTGAGGTTAAGTAGACCAGGGATTAAATTTCTACTCAGTTACCAGCTAGTCATTTGCTTTTGAGAAAGTTACTTCAGTCTTTTGATACTTTAATTCCCATCTGTAAAATGGGGAAGGTAATACCTGTTTTATAAAGTTAGTGGCATAATTAAATTTTTAAAATGTGTATTAAAGTATTTTGTACACAAAGTAGGCACTCAAGAATCGAACTATTACTAAAGACTCTTACTATTAAAGAAAAGCAAAACTGTATTATAAAGGAAAAGCAAACAAATTCTGGACAATCAGAATTATACCAGAAGTGTATTTTCCATGGAAGTTGAACCTAGATTAGTGTATAATAAGGAACTGCTACAGGCATTGATCGTTTCTTAGAAATTGGCTACTAATTCCACAAGGAACACCCACACCTTAGTAGCTGATGATCCCTTTTTGTGTGGAATAGAAATAACTATAAGTAGACAATAAATAAAACTGAAATTATGTACTATCTCTGTAATTTATATCTAGTATTTGAAAGATCACCACTGAATCTTATGAACTTTGCTGACTCCTATACACAACTACCTGGGAAGTTTCTTTAGGGGCTGAGACACAGGAGCAACACAGTAGAGGAGCAGTACAAAATGTTCAGGAGAAGATGATAGTCAGATAGCTTTGTCATAAGAAGTATGCTGTATTTTCCACTAAGCTGATGGTTGCTCTCAGTGTGGTTGTTTATTCATTCATTCATCCAGTAAATTTTTATCAAGTCTTTATATGTTATCAGCATGGAACTACCAACACCTGAAAATACAATAATCACTAAGATAGATATAATCCTTGCCTTTGTAGAACTTGTAGTGTGTCTAAAAATTTTTTTTAAATCATTCTCACTCTTTTAGAAAGACTTCTTCCTATTAAGTTGAAGAAGTTGAGTAAAGTTGCCACCCCCATAGTATAGCCCTTTTAATGTCCCCTGTCTTTCTCATTATTAAGGAATGTCCACGTGACTTAGGTGTTCTGAAGCAAAGTAAACTCTCCTCTAGATCAGTGGTTTTCAGCGCTGACTGCCCTTAGGATCATCTTGGAAGTTTTGAAAATATGAACAATTGAGTCTAACTACAGACAATTAAATAAGAATTTCTAGACTTGGGGCTCAGGCATTAGTATTGTTTAAAAGCTTTAGAGGTGATTCTAATGTGTAGCCATGATTGGGAACCACTGCTTGAAAAAAACAGAGAAGAAAAATAGCAACCTGGGATAGTGAATGATGACAAACAGGAAGCAAAGTGAGTGATAGAAATAACAATTATGAAAATTTACCAAACCTCCCCATCATAGATGTCAAGATAAGGCTTATACAGAAAGTAAATAAAACAGCTTACTCTTAGATAATATAGTGATTTCATTTATACTCAATGGAAATATTCCATCAAGAAATGTGCCAAATCTAGATACTTTGTCATATTATTGGAAACGTCAATATTGCAACTAGAAGATGGTAGATAGGAGGCAGGACTAGCTTGCAGCTCCCACTCGGACAGACAGAGCAGTGTGTGGAGATTCACTGTGAACCATTGCTCTAAGAACTACAGCAGGAATATACCAGGAAAGCCAAGAGAATCCACAGACCCTTTGAAGGAACTGTATCACTGCTGCAGGCTCCATGAGATGCTGAAAAACTGTGAGTCAGCTTGCTATCTCAATGGGGAGTCTCGCGGTTTGGAGCATATTCTCAGCCCTGGTCACTGGCTGCATGGAAATAGACTCAGTGCTGTTGGTGGGGCACGGTGGGAGTGAGACCAGCCTTTAGGACTGCAGGCTGCATGGGAGCGGGGTGAGGCCCGTGACTGCTGGCTTTCTCCCACTTCCTTGGAGACCTGTATGACTCAGCAGAGGCAGCCATAATACCCCTGGGAATGTAACTCCATTGGAGTTATAACTGCACCCGCATCCCCCATGGCAGCCACAGCAAGCCCTGCTCAGGAGAGGCTGAGCTCAGACACATCTATCCCTGCGTCTACCTGGTGGTTATCCTCTACCTGCCCAGGTAGCCAAAGACAAAGATCATAATCTCCTGGGAGCCCTGTAGCCCTGCCCACTGTCTGAGAAACCTGAATACTTAACCAGGTGTCCCTAGGGCAAGTTTGTATCTTCTCTATAGGACTGCAGCTGATGCACTATTTTTTTTTTTTTTTGAAACGGAGTTTTGTTCTTGTTGCCCATGCTGGAGTGCAATTGTGCAATCTCAGCTCCTTGCAACCTCTGCCTCCTGGGTTCAAGTGATTCTCTTGCCTCAGCCTCCCAAGTAGCTGGGATTACAGATGCCCGCCACCATGACCAGCCAATTTTTGTATTTTCAGTAGAGACAGTGTTTCCTCATGTTTGCCAGGCTGGTCTCGGATTCCTGACCTTAGGTGATCCACCCACCTCAGCCTCCCACAGTGCTGGGATTACAGGTGTGAACCACCACACCCAGATCTGATGCGCTCTTGAAAGCATCACCTTCTGGCTGGAGGCCAACCAACAGAAAATCAGTGCACTAAATAAAAACACAACCACAGACCCTTATGGTGTCCACTTCACTCCCCTGATACCTTCACCAGAGCAGACTGCAAGATCCGAAAACAGATCACATCACAGGACTCATTGCAGATACTCCCCAGTACCAGCCTACAGCTGGTAGCTCCACTGGGTTGCCAGACCTAGAAGAGCAAAAACAATCACTATGGTTTGGCTCTCAGGAAGCACCACTCCTAGGAGAAGGGGGAGAACACCACATCAAGGGAGCACCTTATGGGACAAAAGAATCTGAACAGCAGCCCTTGAATCCCAGATCTACCCTCTGACATAGTCTACCCCAATGAAAAGGAATCAGAAAAACAATTCTGGTAATATGACAAAACAGGGTTCTTCAACACCCCCAAAGGATCATATCAGCTCACCAGCAATGGATCCAAACCAAGATAAAATTCTCTGAATTGCCAGAAAAAAGAATTTAGAAGATTGATTATTAAGCTAATCCAGGAGCCACGAGAGGAAAGTGAAGTCCAACTTAATGAAATCAAAAACATGATACAGGATATGAAAGGAAAATTATTCAGTGAAATAGATAGCATAAATAAAAAAAATCACAACTTCTAGAAATCAAGGACACACTTAGAGAAATGCAAAATGCACTAGAAAGTATCAGCAATAGAATTGAACAAGCAGAAGACAGAACTTCAGAGCTCAAAGACAAGTCTTTGGGATTAACCCAATCTGTCAAAAACAAAGAAAAAGAATGGAAAAAAAATGAACAAAGCCTCCAAGAAGTTTGGGACTATGTTTAACCTCCAAACCTAAGAATAATTGGTGTTCCTGAGGAAGAAGAGAAATCTAAAAGTTTTGAAAATATATTTGAGGGAATAATCAACGAAATCTTCCCTGGAATTGCTAGAGATCTAGACATCCAAAGACGAGAAGTTCAAAGAACACCTGGGAAATTCATTGCAAAATATCATTGCTTTGTCATTGTTATCTAGAGTCAAGACAAAAGAAAGAATCTTAAGAGCTGTGAGGCAAAACATCAGGTAACCTACAAAGGAAAACCTATCAGATTAAAAGCAGATTTCTCAGCAGAAACCCTACAAGGTAGAAGGGATTGGGGTCCTATTTTTAGCCTCCTAAACAAAACAATTATCAGCCAAGAATTTTGTATCCAGTGAAACTAAGCTTCATAAATGAAGGAAAGATACAGTTGTTCCCAGACAAATGCTGAGAGAATTTGCCACTACCAAGCCAGCACTACAAAAACTGCTAAAAGGAGCTCTAAATCCTGAAACAAATCTTCTATATACACCGAAATAGAACCTCCCTAAAGCATAAATCTCACAGGACCTATATAACAATAACACAATGAAAAAAAACAGGGTATTTAGGGAAAAAATATCACAATGAATAGAATAGTACCTCGTATCTCAATACTATTGTTGAATGTAAATGGCCTAAATGCTCCACTTAAAAGATGCAGAATGACAGAATGGATAAGAATTCACCAACCAAGTTTCTGCTGCCTTCAGGAGACTCACCTAACACATAATGACTCACATAAACTTAAGATAAAGGGGTGGAAAAAGATATTCCATGCAAACGGACATTAAAAGCAAGCAGGAGTAGCTGTTCTTATGTCAGACAAAACAAACTTTAAAGCAACAGCAGTTAAAAAAGACAAAGAGGGGGCCCAGCTGGGTGCCTCATACCTGTAATCCCAACACTTTGGGAGACCGAGGCGGGCAGACCACTTGAGGTCGGGAATTCGAGACCAGCCTGACCAACATGGACAAACCTCATCTCTACTAAAAATACAAAATTAGCTGGGTGTGGTGGCACATGCCTGTAATCCCAACTACTTAGCAGGCTAAGGCAGGAGAATCACTTGAACCTGGGAGGTGGAGGTTGCAGTGAGCCAAGATCACACCATTGCACTCCAGCCTGGGCAACAACAGCAAAACTTCATCTCAAAAAAAAAAAAAAAAAAGACAAAGAGGGACATTATATAATGATAAAAGGACTAGTCCGAAAGGAAAATACCCCAATTCTAAATATATATGCACCTAACACTTGAGTTCTCAAATTTATAAAACAATTACTACCAGACCTAAGAAATGAGATCGATGACAACACAATAATAGTGAGGGACTTTAATACTCCACTGACAGCACCAGACAGGTCATCAAGACAGAAAGTCAACAAAGACACAATGGACTTAAACTATACTTTATAACAAATGGACTTAACAGATGTTTACAGAATATTCTACCCAACAACTGCAGAATATACATTCTATTCATCAGCACATGGAACATTCTCCAAGACAGACCACATAATAGGCCACAGAACAAGTCTCAGTAAATTTAAGAAAATCAAAATTATATCATGTACTCTCTCAGACCACAGTGGAGTAAAATTGGAAATCAATTCCAAAGGGAACCCTCAAAACCATGCAAATACATGGAAATTAAATAACCTGATCCTCCATGATCATTGGGTCAACAATAAAATCAAGATGGAAATTTAAAAATTCTTTTAACTGAATGATAATAGTGACACTGTTCCCAGACCAAACTGAGAGATGGGCTGTTATTTCTCACAGCCCCATAATGAGATGCAGATAAACTGGGGAGGAAGAGAGTTTTTATTTCTGTAACCAGTTACAGGGAGAAGGCCTGGAAATTATCACTAGACTAATTCAAAATTATAAAGTTTTCCAGAGCTTATATACTTTCTAGGCTATATGTCTATGTGTAAGTGTGCATTCGTCTAAAGACACAGTGATCAACTTCTTTTAATCTGTAACTAAGGTCTAACTCCTGACAACCTTGCTCTGGAGCCTCAGTAAATGTCTTAACTTAATCTACATGGGTCCAGATGCTGGGGTAATTACCCTTATCTTGTCTCCTGCTAAATCATGGAGGTTTGAGAAGTTCCTTCAGACCCCCAATAAACTTGTTTGTGGAGGCCTGGGAAGTTTCTTCAGACCCACAATAAAACTTCAGTCCTAAATGAGTCCTATTAAGAATTCCTTCGTTATTTTGTCATGCTTTAAGACCCAGGAAAGGCCTAGGCAAAACTCTTGATGGGCTTTTGTTACATCCCAGCCATTGTATAAGGGCACTGGCTTTTAATATTTAACTTAACCACTCAGTCAGTACTGAAACAGCTGTTAGTGAGACCTGACCTACCACAACACAACCTATCAAAACCTCCAGGAAACAGAAAAAGTGGTGCTAAGAGGAAAGTTCATAGCATTAAATGCCTACATTGGAAAGTTTGAAAGAGCGCAAATAGACAATCTAAAGTCACACCTCATGGAACTGGAGGAACAAAAACAATCCAAATCCAAACTCAGCTGAAGAAAAGAAATAACTAAGATCAGAACACAACTAAATGAAATTTAAATGACAGCAACAACAAAAAACTATAGAAAGATAAATGAAAAAAAAAAACTGGTTCTTTGAAAAGATAAATAAAACTGATAGATCATTAGCAAGATTAACCAAGAAAAGGAGAGAGAAAATCCAAATAAGCTCAATTACAAATGAAGCGGGAGATATTGCAACTGACACCACAGAAATACAAAAGGTCATTCAAGACTACTATGAACACCTTTACGCACATAAACTAGAAAATGTAGAGGAGATGAATAAAATTCCTGGAAACATACAACCCTCCTATATTAAACCAGGAAGATATAGAATCTCTGAACAGACCAATAACAAGCAACAAGATTGAAATGGTAATTTAAAAAATGCCAACAAAAAATGTCCAGGACTAGATGGATTCACGGCTGAATTCTATTAGACATTCAAAGAATTGGCACCTATCCTAATGACACTATTCCAAAAGATAGAGAAAGAGGGAATCCTCCTTAAATCATTCTATGAAGCCAATATCACCCTAATACCAAAACCAGAGAAGGACATAACAACAGCAACAACAACAAAAAACAACAGATCAGTATCCCTAATGAACGTAGATGCAAAAATCCTCAACAAAATGCTAGCAAACCGATTCCAACAGCATATCAAAAAGAGAGTCCACCAAGATTAAGTGGGCTTCATACCAGGGATGCAGGGATTGTTTAACATACGTAAGTCAATAGATGTGATACACCACATAAACAGAATTAACAACAAAAATCACATTATCATCTCAATAGATGCAGAAAAAGCATTTGACAAAATTCAGTATCCCTTTATTATTAAAGCCCTCAGCAAAATTGGCATAGAAAGGATATACCTTAAGGTAATAAAAACCATCTATAACAAACCCACAGCCAACATCACACTGAATGGGAAAAGCTGAAAGCATTCCCCGTGATAACTGGAACAAGACGAGGATGCCCACTTTCACCACTTCTTTTCAATACAGTACTGGAAGTCCTATTCAGAGCAATCAGATAAGAGAAAGAAATAAAGGGCATCCAAAGAGGAAGTCAAACTGTCACTGTGTGCTGATGATATGGTTATGTATCTAGAAAATCCTAAAGACTTGTTAAGATCCTAGAACTGGTAAATGAATTCACCAAAGTTTCAGGATACAAAATTAATGTACACAAATTAGTAGCTCTGCTATATACTAACAGTGACTAGGCTGAGAATCAAATCAAGAACTCAACCTCATTTACAATACCTGCAAAAAATAAAATACTTAAGAATATACCTAACTAAGGACGTGAAAGACCTTACAAAGAAAACTACAAAACGCTGCTGAAAGAAATCATAGACGAAACAAACAAATGCAAACACACGCCATGCTCATGGTTGGGTAGAATCAATGTGGTGAAAATGATCATACTGCCAAAAGCAATTTACAAATTCAATGCAATTCCAATCAAAAATACCACCATTATTCTTCACAGAACTAGAAAAAAAAATCTTAAAATTCATATGAAACAAAAAAGAGCCCACATAGCCAAAGCAAAAAGAACAAATTTGGAGGCATCACATTACCCTACTTCAAACTGTACTATAAGGCCATAGCCACCAAAACAGCATGATACGAGTATAAAAACAGGCACATAGAACAATGGGATAGAATAGAAAACCCAGAAATAAACCCAAATATTTACTTCCAACTGATCTTTGACAGAGCAAACAAAAACATAAGGTGGGGAAAGGACACCCTATTCCACAAATGGTGCTGGGATAATTGGCAAGCCACATGTAGAAGAATGAAACCGGATTCTCATCTTACCTTATACAAAAATCAACTCAAGATAGATCAAAGACTTAAATCTAAGACCTGAATCCATACAGATTCTAGAAGATAACATCAGAAAAACCTCTCTAGACAAAGACATCAAGACCAAGAATCCAAAAGCAAATGCAACAAAAACAAAGATAAATAGTTGGTACTTAATTAAACTAAAAAGTTTCTGCAAAGCCAAAGGAACAGTCAGCAGAGTAAACAGGCAACCCACTGAGTAGGAGAAACTCTTCACAATCTGTACATCTGACAAAGGACTAATATCCAGAATCTACAAAGAATTCAAATAAATCAGCAAGAAAAAAAAAACAATTCCATCAAAAAGCAGGCTAAGGAGATGAATAGGTAATTCTCAAAAGAAGATGTACAGTTGACCAACAAGCATATGGAAAAATGCTCAACATCACTAATTATCAGGGAAATGCAAATCAAAACCACAATGCAGTACCACCTCACTCCTGAAGAATGACCATAATAAAAAAATTAAAAAATAATTGATGTTGGAATGGATGCAGTGAAAAGGGAACACTTTTACGCTGTTGGTGGGAATGTAAACTAGTACAACCACTATGGAAAACAGTGTGGAGATTCCTTAAAGAACTAAAAGTAGATCTACCATTTGATCCAGCAATCCCACTGCTAGGTATCTACCCAGAGGAAAAGAAGTCATTATATGAAAAAGATACTTGCACATGCATGTTTATAGCAGCACAATTTGCAATTGCAAAAATATGGGACCAGTTCAAATGTCCATCAGTTAATGAATGGATAAAGAAAATGTGATATGTATATACATATATATACATACATATATATATATACGTATACACACACACACACACACACACACACACACACACACACACCATGGAATGCTACTCAGCCATGAAAAGGAAGGAAATAATGACATTCACAGCAACCTATATAGAATTGAAGACTATCATTCGAAGTTAAGTAACTCAAGAATGGAAAACCAAGTATCATATATTCTCACTCATATGTGGGAGCTAAGCTATGAGGATGCAAAGGCATAAGAATCATCCATTGGACTTTGATGACTCAGGAGAAAGGCTGGGGAATGCCAAGGGATAAAGGATGACACACTAGGTACAGTGTACACTGCTCAGGTGATGGGCGCACCAGAATCTCAGAAATCACCAATGAACAACTTATTCATGTAACCAAACACCACTTGTTGCCCAAAACCTATAGAAATTAAAAAAAATTAAAAAAGAAATTTCCTGTCCTAACAATCAATGAATTATTGTATCATATATTGCCAATAGGAGCTAAACAACGAGTTTGGGCCAGATCGACCTGTATTTTCTAATAGACTTTATTTTTTAGAGATGTTTTATGTTCAGACCAAAATTCAACAAAAGGTACAAAGATTTCCTATATATCCCCTTTCCCAACATATGCATAGCCTTCTCCATTATCAACATGCTCCATGACAGAGGTACTTTGTTACAACTGATGAACCAGCATTGACACATTATTATCACCCATGATCCATAGCTTACATTAGGGTTCACCCTTGCTGTTGTACATTCTGTGAGTTCGGGAAAATGTATCATGACACTTATCCCTATCTTTAAAAATAGTAGTACCAACATGAACTTGAATTTGGCCCTTGTATCTTTACAATACTGGTTTTATCTTACTCTCATAGTCATCTTTTGATGCCATAACAAGACCACCTGACTACCCATACTATTTGCAGGTTGTCTCCAAGATTGCCAATATGAGTCACCCAGAATTAGCACAATGGGAAAGGCAGGTTGGATAGGCCACCTTAAAAACCACAAAGACAAATTGTCTTAAATTGGAGGAAAAAAGGTAGTGTCTGCCATGACGTCTACCGTAAAATCTGTCTGAAAATTAGAATTGGTTTAAGGTGAAGTAAGTCAGAAGAGTTGATGTCCATTTCATGTTCATGTATGTGCATATGTTTGAGTCTTTATGTAGTACCACTTTGTTTACGTAGTTATGTGGTACTACATAAACACTCAAATATACACACACACATGAACCACCATACATACATGAACCACTGTATTGTCTCTATCTCTGGGGATATAGGCCTTTCTAACTTGTTTTATGATCCACTGTTGATACATTTGTAAATCTAAATGCTAACTAGTTTATTCTGTTTACCTTTCTGAGGCAGGCAGGCTTCAATTGACTTAACAGCATGCTAGCAACTCAGAGACTGTGAAATCTAATCACATTTTGACCCATTCTTAAATTGCTTCATCTGTGAAAAAATGTTTGATGAATGCAATACTCTCTTGTGAGGGTTTGTATGAAGAATAAATATTAGAAATGATTGTGGGGCACTTTGAAAATAAAAATTGTTATGAAATGTTAATTATATTCAAAACACCCTTTGACATCAACTTACAGAGAAAAAAGTGTAATTTTTCCCATTATAGACCTTTTTAAGGAATTCAGTATTTGGTTTTTCCCTAGAATTTTCTATACTTGTGTGTACGATACTTCTCCTAACCCATTAATGGAGTTGGTAAACATCATATAATATTGAAAGATATTTCTATTAGATGAGCTTTCAATTATTCATGGTATTGCAAGAACATTCATGCAGCTCTTACAAAATGACATACTGTCAGATCTCAGGAAGAGTGAAGGGCCAGAGAACCTAGAGTCCCTGATCTGTATAAATTTGCTGCAGTATCTTTATAAAGTGGATAATAATTGTGTTAGAGATCATTTGATCAGGGAGAACCCAGCTCAACTGTGCAATTAAGAGGAGCTGGGAGTTAGGAGGAAGTGATCCTCAATATATTAAGGCATTCCAGTTCACTTCGGGATGTCCCACTTGGTAGAAGAAAGTACATTTTTCAGTGCATAATAGCAGCAGCCACAGCAGCAGAAGTAGCAGTAGAAATAGCAGTAGCAGTGGTAGTAGCAGTAGAAGTGGTAGCAGTAGCAGCAGCAGCAGTTAGGATAATAGGAATAGTAACAATGGCAGCAGGAGCATTAGCTAACATTTTATTAACTGTTACTATGTGGCAGGCACTGTTCTAACCTCTTTACACATTTCAATTCATTTAATTTTCATAATGCTCTTTGTAGCATGGGTAATTCCCATCTTAGGGAATACTGTCTATGAGAATATTATTCATCAAAAATGAGCAAAGGGACAAAGGGAGAATAAATATGCAGTGCTCAAAGTTTAGAGATGCTGTGTAGTCATTTGAAGAGAGCTGAACAGGACTTCTTCCAGCCTAAAAGACAACAGAAATCCTCAGGTGACTAGGCACCTGCTGCCACAGACAGCTTCTGATGTTGGAGAGAACAGAGAGAAAGCTCTACAGTCCTCTGTGTTTAGGATCCCATAACCTAGAAAAGAAGTATAACCTAAAATTAGGGAGGAGAATATTTTTATTCTAAAGATGAAAAGTATAAGAAATGATTTAATCACATATAAAAAAGTTATGTTGTAAACAGGAGCAAAGGGGAAGAAAATCTCATACTGATAAGGGCGTTTTTATGAACTGAAACAGGTTGCTGAAGGAGGAAATGGAATCTTTTCCCCTAGAGGCATTTAATGTCAGGACTAATAGCATCAGGATAAAATGATATAAGTAAAACCCTGAGAAAGAAGGGATAAACTTCTAGAGTCATTTTCAAGACTATGGTTTTATAAAGTAATTCTTAAATGTTTAATATATTAGAATGGGAGGAACAGAGCTATGTGTCCAAATAATTAGGACATCGATTTCCTTCAGGATTCTGTCTTAATAACCTTGAAGACTGTGGTGAAACAAAAGAACATCAAGGTCAAAAAGAATTAGAAACAAATGTGCTTTATTCTCATTGTGAACTGATATGATAGATAATACTTGAGTTATATAATTATAATTAATTTGAAATGCAGTACTTGAAATTTAAACAGATGTATTCCTCTCACTGTAACACTGTTAGAGGTAAAATAAAGGAGAATGATTTTATACTCAAATCTAGTAAAATTAGTGATCCACATGGACTTCGTTTTAGGCAAATTATTAATCTTGTATTTGTACTTTCGCATTTGGGAAGTAGAAGATTGTAATTCAGAATCGGAATGTTGAAAGTGTCATATTGTTTCTTTTACACATGAGATGATTTACAATTTTAAGTGTTACGCTCTTCAGAAGAAAAACGACTTACATTGAGCCCCAGAAGTCAACATGAACATAAAGCAAATGACGTATTGTTTAACTTAAGAAAAAGTTTTCCTAGCCACCTAATTTTGGAAAATACTTGGAGAATGTGTGAATAAAAATATAAAATACATAATGTTTATCCAATAGGCTTAACATTTTATATTAGATACAAAATAAGAACTGACGGGTGTGTTAATAGGAATATTAAATAGAATTTCTCTCAAGGAAAGATTTTAAAGTAAATGATCATAAACGTTGTGCCAATAAATCACTCATCATATAATAAACCAAAATGATTAAATATTTATCTAAATTTAACAGTTTTAGATGCTTTAGTTTTGCTTGGGTTCTATTAATTTTTGCATGTAGTTAAGAAATGTATCTTGCCATTCAAGTAGACCCGGTTCTAAACAAAAGTTCTACCACCAACTAGCATAGTGACATGTGACCTTGTACAGGTTAGCAACATCTCTAAGTTCTCCATTTCTTCGCTTGTAAAATGTGTATAATGATATTATTTATCTCAGTGTCCTTGTGAGGATTAAATTAATTAGTGAATTAAGTGCTTCATACAGTGGCTGATGTTTGATAGATGTCAGTGGAGATAACATTTTGTAATTATTATATATGATTTAAAATGCATGCAATAACACCATATAGTTTAGGTTAAGTAGTATAGGCTAGACAGTTACAGAGGGATATATTTGTACAGTATTTCTTTTGGTGTTAAATTTCTGTATACATTTGCTTGTAAATAAGAATACAAAATAGTGTCTCCATCTTCTCTCTACACATTTGCATATCATTCCAATCTTACAGACCTGGGTGATTGTGCTGTAGCCTAGAATATGCGCAGACTCTAGTCAAACATACTTGATATCTACTTCCTCCTCTGGTGCATAGTAGATGGATGTGGGATCAGTCACCTAGCCTGTTTCTGAACTTCAGTTGTAATCTGTAAAATGAGATCATTGATAGCTAGCTAATAGGTTGCTTGGAAGTACAGATATAACAATGTCAAGAATCTCCATAGTTGACATAGAACAGACTTAATACTGAATAAGTAAAGTGTCCACAGCTGCTGTTATTGCAATGTGTGTTTGTCCATTAGAGGCCTCCTTTTAATTACACTTTCTGTCAATTAAATAATGCAAATAAGGTAATTAGAAAATAGTATGTTTAATGTTTTTGACTAAAGTTTTGCACTCACTAAATGGAAGAATAAATAATTAGGGCTAATATGGTCATTTGCCATGATGTTATTTATCAAACATTATTTAGTTCCATTTAGCAAATTTAATGCCTACTATATGCAAAACATCATATTCACTGCTGGCAAAGGGGGATGATAAATGTTAATAAATTAGATATAGTTCTGCTACTTAGTGACTTAAAATCCAGTGATTGACAGAAACACAGAGGTTAATTTACGGTTGTCAGTAAAAGTATATGAAGAAATGCATAAACGGTCAAGTGCAGTGGCTCATACCTGTATTCCCAGCACTTTGGGAGAGTGAGGCTGGCGGATATCTTGAGCCCAGGAGTTTGCCACCAGCCTGGGCAAAACAGACGGAATGATGAAATTCCATCTTACAAAAAAAAAAAAAATGCAAAAATTAGCCAAGTGTGGTGGTGCGCACCTATGGTCCTAGGGACTCAGGAGGCTGAGGTGGGAGGATTGTATGAGCCCAGAAGATGGAGATTCAGCGAGCCAAGATCATGCCACTGCACTTCAGCCTGGGTAACAGAGCAAGACCCTGCCTCAAAAACAAACAAACAAAAATAAAGTACTGTGAGATAGAATAGGAATACAGATTTGTCTTAATGGAGTGAATTGGAAAGCCTCCTTATGCAAGTGACCTAGAAAGGAAGAGGAAGCTGCTATGAAGTTTAAACGCTTCCTAGAAAAGAGCATGAACAAAGAAAGACTTGGGTTTGAGAAAGCTCAGAGTATGTTCCGGGTACTGAAATGTAGGGTGCTGGTGTGCTTTTATGTATGTGCAGTTATGTTTATTTGTGAAAAGTGAGCTAAGGGTCAGAGTATAGGGGGAAATAAATTTTAAAAGCCTAAGTTATAATTATATTGAAGAAGGACTTGAATTCTAGGCCAACGTGTGTGATCTTATTTTGTATATATTGGGAATACATCAAAGGCTTTTGACCAAGGAAATGAAAAAAACCCAATTTTTATTTGAGAAAGATAACCCTGATGCCATTGTTTAAGATATGTCTGCAGAGAGTGAGTTTAAAGCTGGGAGAGCATTTAGGAAGTTAATGTGAAGATAAGGGGAAAAAGCAGATATCGTCTGACCTAGAGCCTCAGCTGTGAAAATAGAGCAGACTCAAGAGATCTATGCCAGCATGGATAGTTTGGGCTCCTCTGTTAAACAGTTTTCGAATGACTTGTAAGTCTAGCAGCCTGAACATGCAGCATAGTCCTTTTTAGAGCACTTGTTGGAAGAGTTGATAGATGTCCATTTTCCCGTGCTTATTTACTGAAAGACTCCAGGAAAGGTACCTCAATTTGCTTTCTCTGTAAACATGAATTACTTGCTTTCATCCCTTTGGTATCAGAGAGTTTTAAGGATTAATTAGTTGAGATGAAGTGCCTCAAAAAGAACAACTATGGAACATATGGTTTTCCTGATACAAATAAATCTTATAGATGCCTCCATGCTGTCTTTGGAAGCACAGCAAATAAAAGACATGCAAAAATTGTGTAAAGTAAAAGATAAGCTGAGACCAACAAATAATAAATCCCCAGCATTAGCTTTTCATAGGAAATAAACATTTCTGTCCACTGACAACAGCTTTCTTTTAAAGGAAAACAACCTGATGATCAGCCCCAAAGCCACATTAATATCAGCCAAAGAAACATGTATTGGTTCTCTTCTGGAAACCATAACAATGAGCATGTTGCGTCAAATTGGTCACATATAAATTGGTTTTTTAAATCTATAACCTTTTATTTATTGCTGATAAAGTGATATATATTTTTCCTAAAATATTTTTTTTTCTTTCTGTGCCCTCTTTCTTTTCAAGTTACCTCCACAGATTTATGTCAAAATATGTTTGTTCATTATACTTTTGCCAGTGGCTTGCTTTGATGCAACCATAAATGAATATCATTACACTTTACAAAGATTATTTATTTTCTAGGCTTTGCTGTCATGCTATATGTAGCTTGTATAGTTAAAACATACAGAAACTAAAATATTCTGGGGCCTAAAGAAAGTTTATTATTTTGCTTTTGGCTTTTTCAAATTGACATTCTCCATTGTATCTCTATAATTTAAGACAACCAGGTATATCATGCACAATTTATTTGCTAAGACAAAGCAGATATGCTGGATAATGCTCTTTGGGGCAGTCTTCCAACTCTCTCCTTGTCCCCAAATTCAGCCCACTTTTATTAGCTTCTATCTGGCTCCTGATTCTTTGCTGCATCTGTCATTCTCAACTTGACTTTGTTCTTTCTCTTACGGATAAGACTCTCCTTATCACTGTTTACACTGAAGAATACTTAGTCATTAGGATGTCTCTGTAAGACTTTATACCCTTAAGGAAAGACTTTAATGTGCCTCAAGCTGTATTTTTCCAAATGTAACATTTAATATCTCCTTAACACTTTTTTTTATACACCCTATATAGTTGGCATTGCTACATTCCAACTATTTGATATTGGTCAATTTACTAAACTTTTCAGTTCTTAATTTTTCTACTTATAAAATTGTGATAATAAGAATAATTGCTTCAGAGCAGTGTTGTGAGAAAATCATATATAAAATCACACCATAAATAATACATATAATATACTTAGCTCAGTTTATGGATCGCAGTAATAGTTCAGCAATTGCATATTATTATTATTGATAATAGTAACCGTTATTATGCAATTGCTCCATATTGCTCCTCATCCTGTGTTCCCAGTCTTGATAAATGTTACCACCATTCGACCAATTTTTAGACTAATGTCCTGAATTATCATTGACACATCTTCACTCATCATATTTCTATGCATTGCCATATTCCTAAGTTCAAGCCACCGTCATTTCTTCCTTGAATTACTGATAAATGTTAATAAATTAGATATAATTAATTTTCATAATTCCTTGAATTACTGCAATAGCTAACTCATCTCCCTACATTTCCCTTGCATACTCTGCAATTCATACTCATAATAGAGCTGGAGAGAATTTTGGAATATTTAAGTCTGATCATGTTACCTCTTGCTTAAAGTGTTTCAGTAGCCTCTCATAACTTCTAATATGAAGTCTAAAATCCTTGATATGAGCTATAATAAAAGCCCAGCATGACATGTCCTTTGCCTAATTTCCCCGTGCCATTCTTCTCCTCTTTATCACCTTTGTACTCAAGCTTTGGCTTTTCTGAACTTTTCTTATTTTCAAAAATGTCCCCCAGCCCCACTTCCACCCAAGACCTTTACACACCCCATTTCCTCTTCCTGGAAGGCTCTTATTTCCCCTGGGTAACCTTACTCGTCAGGTCTAGTGACTTTTTTCCAGAAGCTTTCCTGATATCTTTCCATTTCACCCCACTGCTGACTTATTAAAATTTCTAGAATTTTTTATTTCTACACTACATTCTCTGTGTTGTATTCTCTTATTCAGGGTCTGGCATTTAATTTTTAAGTTCCTTGAAAATAGAGACAATTCCATTGTTTTCATCAGTTTGGTCCAAGTATATATAACATAGATGAAAAATAGATATTTTATATTATATATATTATATAAATAATTGTTGAATGTGATGAATAAACTATAGTGAGAAGATGCTAGGCTTTGTTAACCATTCAGACCTAAGCTGAAATCCCAGCATGACCACTTGCTACCTCTAGTACTTTGAACAAATTCTTTAGCCTTGTTTCTTTGATTTTGTTTTGTTTCCGTCAGGAAACAGTAAGATAATTATAGTCTCCTCATTATTCTTATAAGAATAAAATAAGGAAACATGGGTAATGCACTTAACATAGAGTATATTTTCTATAAATTTTGCTTCCTCTTTTTTTTTCATTTATAAAGTTGTTCTTCCAAAGTAGTAGTATTAATATTGAATAGTGTAAAGCATTCATGCCATTTTATTGTATCTTCTCTTAGGACATACGGAGGATAATTTGGTCCCTCTTGTCAATATTCTTGGAGTGATTGATGACAAACCATTTTAGTGTCCCTAGAAATGGAGGACTTACTGCCCCTTTTTTTCAAGAATGAATATTCTTTTTTTTTTTTTTTGGCTATAATCTGAGAAGGAGATGCAGTGATCTAAAGGTAAAAGTATCAGAAAAAAAAATTGTCCTTTTGCTGATTGATTTGAGGGATGTGATTATGTAGCACATTGATGCTGACTCACCCTGTGTAAAAAATTCATTACATTCTCATTTCCTCCTACTAATGTATGGCTATGGTCTTTCTTACAAAGGCCTTTACATTCACCAAGTATAAGCTCTAATGCAAATCTTGTGTATTTTTAAAATGTCTCTTACTTGATACGCAAAGGTAAAACAGAACAAAGGCATTGAAGAGGTAACTCTTTTGGTTTTAGGAATATTGAAATGCAATCTTCACCAGCTGTCCATTTTTAAATTAGATTTCAGTTTTTCACATGGGGCACCGTGTGTGTTGGTTAGCACTGGAGTAAGAATTTAAATTCTTAACATCTTTGAAGTTAATTCTATATTAAGAAGCAACTGAGAGGTTGAGTATGGCACCATTTCTCCCTAAATCTGAGATCAAGCAGATGTGCCTCTTTCAATCAGTTTCTACTACCACGAGATTTAAAGAAAAAAAAAAAAAAACAGTTAATGACAGTTCAAATTCACTTTGTAGAGTAACATGTTCTAAAACGGAGGATTGTAATGGTTGAAGAATTGGGTTATGTTTTTCTCCTGGTGTGTGTCATTTTGTGTTGTTTTGTCTTGCCACTAAGTTAATTTGATGCATTTCCCTCAGAATTTGGGGTAGTGGGTGGTTACATTCGAAGACTGTGACCAAAGTAAAATGAGGGGTGAAATACGCTTTTAAAAATATAGAACAAAAGCAGTGATTGATACTACAGATATTCAATTTTATCTTCAGGTTCTATAGTTTTCCAGATATTCACTGTAGAAAAAAAAAAGACTACTGGTCACAAATGGAACTTTCCTGAGTTCTGTTACTTTCACACCAAACCCCAAAACATTTCACCGAATTTCTTATTTTCCTACTCTTTTGTTTCTACCATTCTTTTTCTTTCTTACAAATAAACCTTCCTTATCAAATCCCATTTTCTGTGCTTTATTTGAGCAACTGATAAATCCTACTTTCTTTTATTATCATTTTCCTTTGCCTCCAAGTACCACTGCATCTATGGGGTCTCTGATTTTTATAGCTTGTTAAAAGAATATGCTATATTATATAGGATAAAAATTATTATATAATAACTATGTATACAAAATAATAAATTCCCCCATAATTTAAAAATAATGTAGTATTATAGTTTAAAGTAGGTGTTCTTCATCTACTTCCTGAAACTCTACAGTGCGGCCAAAGGAATTGAATTTAAAGAATAATTCTGGAATGTCTATAAGTTAAATAGACAACTTGATTTCTGAGTCACATTCAGATTGACGCCACTTCTTTTCATTGCTACATTTGAGAAAATAGTGTAGAAACAGGTACATTCTGACTATATAAGACATAACTAATAAAAGTGAAAACAAAGAACAAAAGTCAGGGAAACACTAATGGTTCTAGAGCACTAATGGGGAAATGAGGAAGTACATCAGGAAAGGGCTAAACTGCATTCACCTTGACAGCTGGCAGAGGTGATGCACCAAACTGCATTACAGAGAACATAATAACTGCACGATGTTTCACAGTCATTTTGACAGGGAAAGTCCAGGGACAAAGAAGGAAAATGAATATAAAGAGCAAAATTTTGTTAAGCCTTGAAATAGATGGTAATAAAATTTCCCAAAGGGAATTTTTTAAAAATATGGCAGACTAGAAAGTATTAGTTGTCCCAGAGGAGTCTTATTTTTCCAATTGAAGTAGCTGCTGCTTATCTGAAACTTAACAGTATGTCATGGCCAAAATAAGCAGGTGGTTATAAGAAATTAAATTTCCCTGGAGAATGAATGAATAATAGTGATATACAAGTAATTATAATATCACATGATTCACATTCTGAAGAAGATCAAATAATAAACATAAAATTCAGTTCCATCTGCCAACATGAATATTCGTTGAGTGCCTACTGTGTGCCTGGCACAGCTAGCTTCACGGTTCTATCTGGATATATAGATGGAAGATGGGTGGGTCAGAGAAAGAGATAAAGCCTTTTTATATATACAAGCACAAATAAGAAAACTGTTTTGGAATTTTTGCAGAATTGCAAATGTTACTTCATATTTTTAAGTCAAAAAAATAGCAAATATAAAACACTTAAAATTTTTTTCTAAAAGGTAGTATTTCAATTTTACCATAGAGAGATGGTTGCCTTATCTAACCTCTTGAAAACAGCCACCCTTTGATGTTCCTCTTCCTCTCTCTCTCTTCCTTTCTCTCTTTATCCCTTTCTTCTACGCCTTTATTAAAAAATTGGTCTTCTCAGTATTTTTTAATGTAGAATTCTGCAAATGAAATAAAGAATATTACTTATGTAGGCACTGAACACATTTCAACATTCTTCTTTTTAAAGAAAATGACAGGTTCTACACACTGGTATCTACTAAGAATGAACCCAATTTTGCCTCTGAGAATGTTGCTGTGAAGAAATGCTGCATCTAAACTTCAGCCAAAATATGCTAATTAGAAAATGAAGCTGAATGAATTACTTTGCTAGATGAGGTTATTTGGAATTATATTACTGAATTTTGGAAATTCTCTGTCCTATCAAAGAATAACTTGTGATAACATCTTCGTTAGCTCACAGGACATTTATTAATGCCACTCCTAGTCCAGCCAGTTCAGCCACCATTTAGAGAAAGTCTACCATGTTCCAGGCAGCTACCAGCTTCTAAAGATCTAGATACAAATAAGAACCAACTTTTCTTTATGATTCACAGAGTAGCAGAGATGACAGGCATATTTACACCTAATTATAATGCACAGAGATTGACAGTTGTAATGGAGATATTGCTATGGGAACATAAATGAGTGAACAATATAACTTTGTGGAGGTGCAGAAGGTATATTTACTGAAGAGAGGAAAGTAAAAAGAGTAAGATTTGTAATCTCTGAGGAAGAGTATTTAAGGGCTTAGACACAGTTTGGTTGTATTTTAAGCAAGGAAATCAATGATGGATTGGTAAAAAGTTAACTCCAGGGCAATTTTTTTTAAGCATTGGTAACCTGTGAGAAAATGATCTATAGTAAATATTTCTTTTTATTCCTCAGGCAGCACTTAAAGCACTGTTTTTAGGAGTTAGATGTTTTCCTTATACTATCTTTTTTAATAGTAGTAATAACTCTCTCAGGTAAGAGTTGTTAAGTTTTTGGAGAGATGAACAAATAGGTTCACAGAGAATGAGCAAGTCGTTCCATTTACACAGTTAATAATCACCACCAGTTGTCTGTCTGATTGAATTAAATATAAGAGGGAAACATATAGAAATGAGGAGACAAATTGCAGCCTTGATAGAAAAGGAGAATTGCGTTTGTGCTATGGTTCTTTTGTGGTCCATAGCAAATTAATTATTTGTGATGAACATAACACTGATAATACCAAATTTCAATGACCACATATTCAATTCATAATAAACATTTATTATAAATGCCAACAAAATTGGTAATTTAAATAATTCTCTATTTTTAAAAAAAGAACACAAATAGATTACTTTTAATTATATCTAGTCTTTTCCTCAGCCTCTTCTATTCTGATAAAGGCTTAAGAAGGAAATGGTTCTGATAGAATTTTGTTCATTCTTGAGTCAAAATTTTGATGAGATTGAAACATTTTGTTCCACTTCTGGAGTCTCAGTGTTGAACAATTTTAGCCTCTTTAAGATGAAAATACCTTTTTCGAGGTTTTTAATTTTTTTTTACTTCAATAGCTTTTGGGGTACAAGTTTTCTTTTTTTTACATGGGTGAATTACATAGGTGAATTCTGAGATTTTAGTGAACCAGTCAGCCAAGTAGTGTATATTGTACCCAATATGTAGTTTTTTATCCCACAACCCAGTCCCAATTTCCCCACTCGGAGTCTTCAGAGTCCATTATATCACTCTGTATGCTTTTGCATACTCATAGCTTAGCTCCCACTTATAAGTGAGAACATACAGTATTTGAGTTTCCATTCCTGAGTGACTTCATTTAGAATAATGGCCTCTGGCTTCTTCCAAGTTGCTAGTAAAAACATTTTTACGTTCCTTTCTGTGGCTGAGTAATATTCCATGGTGTATATATACCACGTTTCCTTTATCCATTCATGGGTCAATAGGCACTTACGGTGGTTCCATATCCTTGTAACTGTGAATTGAAATACTGCTATATATGCTGCTATAAACATACCTGTGCACATGTCTTTTTCATATAATGAGTGGATAAAAGTACTTTAAAACAACTGATGATTCCAACATTATTTCCAGTGGTACTGGTAATGCATTCAGGCAAAAAATTTTTTTTATTCCTGGATTTTTACCTGAACTAATGCACTTTTGTATGCCAATTAATGTTTCTGATTTTTTGCATTGCCCCTGAGATATTTTATAGCCTCAGGCAAAAAAGTGTACTCTTCCAGACCACAAAGATAAATGGAGAAAATAGTGCCTTTCCTTAATTTATGGGGCTGTCATAATCATTTAATGTGTGCAACATGCTAAATGTTGTCATTATGGTACAGTATTGGATTTTTTTGTTGTATTATAGAGCAGAATATTCAATAATAATAAGATAGAACAGCTTTTTCTAACAACCTGTGTTCAAGCCACTGATAATAATGAAATTGTGCTAGATGAACTTATTCTCCAACCTCTTCCTGAAGAGTCAGTGAGATACAAAATGTTTGAGTGAGGAAAAGCATTAATGGACAGAAAGAAAGTGTAGTCATTACTCTGGGGAATGACATAGTTGAACAACTGAACATGCTCTTCAGAAACGATTACACTCATAACTATCAGTTGTACTAGTTCGGCTTTGAAAATATAGTAGCTATCCCATTTTACAACATAATGTATAGTTATGTCATATAATTTTACTGGAATCTTCTAATGTAAGTTCCTACTATTAGCAGTGAAAGAAACAGCTGGTCACTAGTGCACTGTTTGAAAGAGCAAGATGAAATAGAAATTTTGTATAAGAGATGCATTCCTATAATGTAGATGGTGAATCAAAGTCTTTAGAGTAAGAGTTTTATTGCAATAATTTATTATAAACATTGTATTATAATGTCTTTAGTTCACTACTATAATATTCTTGGTTTTTGAGAAATCTTCTCCCTCCCACTGTTCAATAAAAATATCCGATGCACTTTTTCAGGGCTTATGAAAACAATAAATATTGTGACAAATGACTGTTAGCATGTCTACGGCGTCTCATTTGAGTACAGATTCTTTCAGTGCAGAACAAACAGGGCCAATGACTTAACAAAAACATTAGGCTTAATCAATTATCCTAGAAATTTAATACTGAATAATTCTTTAACTTTGGGTAATAGTTAATCATAGTTACTAGGCATTTTTTTTTAACATCTATTCTTTCAGGGAAAAAAAAAAAAGAAAACATCATATAATCAGGTCTTCCTGAAATTCTGTTCAATGTGTTTCTGTCTAATTCTCCTCCAGGACTCTGTTTCTTTAATGACCAAGTTTTTTTTTTTTTTTTGAGACGGAGTCTCGCTGTCGCCCAGGCTGGAGTGCAGTGGCGTGATCTCGGCTCACTGCAGGCTCCGCCCCCCGAGGTTCACGCCATTCTCCTGCCTCAGCCTCCCGAGTAGCTGGAACTACAGGCGCCCGCCACCACACCCGGCTGGTTTTTTGTATTTTTAGTAGAGACGGGGTTTCACAGTGTTAGCCTGGATGGTCTCGATCTCCTCACCTCGTGATCCGCCTGCCTCAGCCTCCCAAAGTGCTGGGATTAGAGGCGTGAGCCACCGTGCCCGGCCAAGATTTCTTTTAGATGAGTATTAAATTCTTTGAGTTTGTAACACAACACTTGCAAATATTTCACTAGAAAATTACACACACACATCTGTCATTTTATTCTATAGATTGATGTTTTCTCATTCTATAACGTAAAGAACTCAGTATTTAAAGTTCAACGCAATCACCACTTTAATAAACTCTTGAGCTTGTAGTTGAAAGTTCACACACATTTTACAGAAGAGAAACACAGCTAGAGAAAAGAGCCTCATCATATAGTCAGTAACTTAGATTCATGATGACTATTCTCTCTCGAATTAAATAAGCTACCCTTATTTGAATAGTTTGGGGGACATCTAGCTAGTATGATTTTAATGTATATTTTCATTAACATTTCAGATTACTCATTCATTCACTAACATTTTTGGTACATGTGCCATGTACACTATTCTAGATATGTGGGGTTTTTTAGTGGTTAAAAGTGTCAGGTTAGAAGCCAGATATTATTTATTAGGAATTTCCTTCAGCTCTCCATTTTGTAATTTCCTTGTGTCTGAGAAATTGTATCTACTTCGTAGGGTTTTTGTGGGTATCAGATACATAAATACATGCATAAAGAATAAAATGAAGCCTGAGCCATGTTATGGTATCAAATCCTAGATAATATTAATTACTGTATTCTCATTTAATCCTCACAATAAGCCTGTTGGGTAATTATTATTATTCTCATTTTGCAAGGAGCCATGCTATCATAAATTATACATCTAAGAAATTAGCAGAATTCAGATGAACTCTTAGAATAGTCTGATTTCAAAATCATGTTCTTTCCATTACACTGATGACAGGACATTTCAGGCAAAATAAATATTGTGAGCATAAGCATATTGGTGTTGGAACGAGAATGTTTTATGGTAGTCTACTGAGAATTTACCCCTCTTGATTTTAGAGTTGTGTGTAGGCAATGTTGAATAGTTGGATAGCCAGTTTAGAGACAATCTGAAAAGACAGGCATTATAATAGGAATTTGCTGAGGCTGACATTTGAAGACATTGATTATATTTAGGTATGTCTTAAGATGGGAGGAAAAGATAAATCTGTTTGGAAGGGGACAAGATTAGCAAGACAAGTGAGGATGATTTTGTTGGAATCTAGGTGTGAGGTCACACAGCCATACTAAAATGTTGTCAGCTAATAAAACCATGTCCAGAAAACCATAGATATTTATAAGAAACAAATGATATGTTGATAGACTATAATAGGTGAATAAGAGGAAAGAGTACCTTACTTTCTGACTTGAGAGACTGGCCTCCTTCACCTAGTAAATAAATCAAAATGGAATACATGCTATGTGTCTGCCCTTGTGTTTAGCACTATGCAGTAAGTGGCAGAACTAGAACTTGAACTCTGGGGTGTTTTGCATGAAGGTCCTTACTCTCAATTTCACTATACTGCCTCCAACCTATGAGTGCAATTTAGCTATTTTGATTCTCATTCTAGAGATGAGGAGAATTGGACTCAAAGATGCCTCAGGTTGTCTTAACAATAGAGTTATCAGTTGTAAAATTCAGAACCTTTGAAATCTTGTTTTGTACTTCATTATTACTGAGCTCTTTTATAGTTCTTTTAGCATAAGTGTGAATCTCTATGAAAAAATATTTTGTTTACATGAGGTTATGCTGTGCCATGTTTGATGATACATTGGTTCTATTTGCTCTGTGTGTGTGCCTGTGTGTGTGTTATATACCTAGGCTTGAGCAGGGTAGGGGAGGCAAAATTTCCCCATTTTCCAGAGTGGAACCTCTCGGTCTTTCAAAGGAGACTCCTGCATTGGAGATGTCTTATGTTTTTGCCTTTGCTAAACACTTCTGATCCCAGAGAAATGATTTTCATTCTCCAGCAATGATTTAAAAAATAATTTATCACAAAAATTAAATAGATTGCACTGTAAAAATCGTATAATTACTCCTGTAAAACTACAGATAAAAGCATGCACAGAAAATTATAGTGGAAAGTTTTTAATTAGCTTCTGATTAACTGTAAGCTTATGTTTTAAATGTACCATGCAGAACCTTATAACAAGTAGGCATAAATTAAATAGCCACTAATATGTATGTAGCAAAAATATTAATACCACTGCTACTAGGGATTTTCACTGGCATATTTTTAATTTTTTTTTTTTTTTACTTTAAAGTGGAGTAGATTCTGTAGAGTTGGGGTATCAATCACATGATCATTGAAAGGGCAAAATATTTTTTCAAAACTTGTGCAATAATCTTTACCTAACTGGCTATGTGGTTGGTGATTTGTTCATCTCTTAAAGAGTGAACAGGCGCTCTTTCAAATGGAGATGGTTACATGATTTCATGTATTCATGTATATTCTTAGTTTTCATGGGAGACCTATCCCTTCAGTAGAAGGAAATGCTAGCTTTAGGTCACAGCAAAACTAAGCTTTATTTTTCCCATTTTGTCTAATCTATGTTTCACATGTTGAAGTTGTGAATTGGACACTTAATTTGGGCGAGAGTCAGGGTATTTTTCAACTATGTTTAGTGACTTTAACTTGCTGAGTGACCTAGGACAAGTCATCTAAGCTCTCTGGGCCTTAGTGTTCTAACTGGTAAAATTAGAAGGTTAAATTAAATGATCTTTTTACCTAGTGTCAAATCAAAAGAATCACATTTCTATATTAATTATATTTTTAAGGTTGTTGGTACCTAGGTTCTTTTAATAATATCTTGCAAATAAAACATTCCTATATTCTTTAAAATGCACACATAACAATTGTACATATTTATGGTATATACCATATTTATGGCAAAATGTGATGTTTTGATCAGTGTATAAATTTTATAATGATCAAATCAGGGTAATTAACATAGCCATGACTTTAACATTTATAGTTTCTTTATGATTAGAATATTAAAAAAGTCTCTTCTAGCTATTTTAAAATATAGAATACATTATTGTATTATATATCATAGTAGTCATCCTGCTGTGCAATAGACTACCAGACTTTATCCCTCCTATCTTACTGTAGATTTGTACTCGTTGACAAATATCTCTACAAGTGTTTTTCACAAAGAAGCCCCTCAGTATTCTGGTATGAGGAAAAGCAACGAACTTGCTTTCCATTTATGCAAATTAGATTGTTAACTTCCTATGCAACTAGTATTAAACTTTGCATTTCTGAGCAAAATACCATAAAATTCTTAAGCCCAACCAGAAATCAATAAGATTTAGATCCAATCCCTAGCCACCACAACTTGGCAATGATGATTATTTATAACTTCTTGTTTATTTTAGAATTAACAGAAAATAGAGGAAAGAACCTAACAGTTGGCAAAGAAAGTTCAAGAATGTATGTTATTGTATGTTTTGAAAGGGGCTTTCCTCCAAAATATAACTACCTTGAATATGTTAAAGGAAGTCTGGCCAATGTAAAATAACCACTTGCTTCAAATGTAAAATGTAAATTGGCATATACTTATATTGTTCCTTTGGACATAAATATGGCTATGATTGCCCCCACCCCCCAAAAAAACAACAAAAGGGAATCATAGGAAACAATTTTTAAACTTATTTTTAAATTTTTTTTATTATTGATTAAATAAAAGCACAACTTAACAAAATATAGGCAGTTTGTACTTTATATACAATGATCCTTCTGGGGAGACATGGAAATTCATCTGTCTTCCTCAAGCCAAGTGGGACTGTTCTGTCCTAGGAGAAGGGATTTTTAAGGAGTGAAGAAGGAAGGGGAAAAAAAGGAAATCCTTTCCTTATTGTCACCACTGCTTACCCTTTTCAAAGAACTATCTTCGGTTCTTAGAAATCCCATGCCCAGGGTGAAAATGGAGAGAAAGAAAACACAGGAAGAAGAGAGTATATAGAGAGAGGGAGGCCAGGGAACTAGGAGAACAGAATGAGAGGCAAGGTAATCTCTCTCACCCTTTTAGGAAAGGACTCTCATTGCATGTGCTCCTTCTTTACCTGACAAGCTGCAGCTGCCCCTACCTCTACTGTTGCTTTTGTTCCTCTGTAACAAAGAGGTAGAGAAGAAGGGAGGAGGAACAGCTGAAAAGCAGAGAAAGGAAAGAAGAGTTGGCAGTGAAAGGCAAACTCATAGATTGCCTTAAAACTTCTGGCCCCCTGTCCCCACTGCTTCATCACCATGGGCTGAAGGTAGCATTTAAAGGGGGAGGAAAAGAGAAAGAACCTGCAGACAGGAAGCTCTAGTCTCTTTCAGTATCCACTGTGTTCTTCATCTATCCCACCCCCTCCCCATCGTCTGACACCTTGCCTAGGACAAGGGCTCTTAACCCCTAAGCTTCCAATAGTCCTTAAATGAGCTGCACAATGTTTTTTACTCTGTGAAATTGTAGGTAGAGTTTGGATGTCTTTGGGGCAGGGAGGGTTCATAGAGTTTCTCCGATTTTTAGATATACTCTGGACTTCATTTGGGCTCAGCATAACCTAACTCACCTGTGCTTTTTAATATCATTCTTTGGCTTCCATAGGCTCTTCTGAAAACCTAACCACTATATGCACAAAGTTCTTACCATTGGAAAACACCTTTAAGTGATACACAGAGAAAGTTTCCAGAAAAATCATTTCAAGGTTGGAGACAACCTATTATACTTTTTAAAATAAAATAGGAAATAATAAGCTGGATTGAGGTAATATATATTTGGCTCCTACTCACACAAAAATTTTGAAAAAGAAAAAAACATGTTTAATTTATTTTTTAATTCTTCCTTTGTAATCACAAAATATCTGAACTAAATATTTGAATCTCTACAAAGGCTGGGAATTGCTATGTGTTGCTGGGACCACACTACTCTCATATCCTGTGTAAATACCCCATGACTGAGTAAATATTATCATGCAATTTTAGAATTAGAAGTTTAGATGGTTTGACCTAAAGGTTTTCCAGGGTTAAAATATCCTTCTTACAGAACAGTGATCCTCATGAAGTTTAACCAGACTGGAAACAATAAAGTCTAAAAAGAAAATCATACACATCAACAATTTTCTTTCTATCATTTAACTTTAATTTTCACCCTTATAGCCCTAAACCACTAATTTGAAAAGATTTTTCTAAAAGTTCATCTTTCTAATATATCATAATATTTCTTTTTTTCTGGCCCTGGAAGAGATTGAGTACTCTGTATTTTTTAAATACTATATATAATGGATATATTATAAATACTAGAAATGAGTACAATACTATTATTTAATTTTGTGCCAATTTCATGAATGAGGAAACTAGATATTAAGCAAAGTGCAAAGAATAGACATTACAGTCCTGATCTCTGGTAAGTATTTCAGAATTGTCACTTTCAGAAGGTAATTCAAGAACACTGCATTTACATATCTCTCAATAAGTTCACTATTTGCCTCTCCTGTAGAAAAAACATGATAGTTGTTGTGTGAACCATTATCCAAAGCAAAGTTAGATCATTACTGCTGAAGTGAATTGAAAACTATATTAAAACTGAAAAATGTGGTTGTGAGGACATGCAAGAAAAACAATGTGGTGCTACTATACTGGAATTGGTATGAATAAGCCCTTTAAAAAAGAAAAAATGAATCCTTAATCTTTATGCCTTAGTATCTTACATTTCTCCATTAACCTTTGATAAAACCATCATGTTGGGCACAAAAGAAACACACTCAATGAATTTTTCTTGATACTCTTTTTTACAGGAAAAAAAACAAACAATGTGATTCATTATAAAACCTATGGTCAGAATCAATAATCTATGCCTCTATATCATGCCCGCTTAGATAATAATTATTAAGCCACCATTTAAAATTTTTTAAACTCGAATTCCATCTGCAAAAATTCTATTTTGCTTTTAAAACTTAATATTAGGTTTCAACTTTACTTTCTGTCATCCTTCTTTTGGTTGCCACATCAGTAGACTCAGAATAAAAGCATCTGCCCAAAGCAAATACACTGGAGTTCACTGTCAAACAGAGATTCCCAAGAAACCAAACAGAAAAGGAATAAAAATGAGAAGGATGTTTTATTAAATGTCTTCTACACCTGCTTCCTTTATCTTTTAGACCTGCTTACCAAAGCCCATTGGATATTTTGATTTTTTTAAGGCACAGGCATATGAACTAGTTTGAACATTTATATTATCAAATTATTAAAGGTAATGACCTAGTATTTAAAACATGATGTTCCACGTCTAGGGGATCTCCATGAAAGCTTTTCAGCTGAATAAAGGTTATAATTGTTAAACAAATTGGTTATTTATTAAGCTAGCACTATAAACAAAAAGTATTTAAACAGCTGGTATCCCTGCGACCCTACTTTAATCTTCTCCAGAGAAAATGTGACAAGAAGTGATATTTAACAATAATTTTAGAAAATGTAATGAACACCAACTGATTATGCAACTTGCATTTTATTTTCAAAATTACATTAAAATAGCATGTAACCATTCATTTAAATGCATTTTAGAATTAAAATGAATTATTTTCACCTACAAAACTTATGTTTAAAAATGAGATAGTATTGGTTTATTATTGATCTACATTAAATTAGCAATATGTTAAAATTCATTTCTATATTGTAATGCTTGGAAAATTATAAATTTTTGAACTTTTTAAAACTATGCTCGAAAGTTCAAGAGAGCCTTACTCTGTAATCAAAGTTAAACAAACAAATTAATAATACATAAACGAAAAGGTTATTTATAACCAGTCCTGCACAACTTTAAATCTATGCAGTAGAGCAATGTATGATAATTTTAATAAACACACATTATATCAACACATTTTCATGGACACTGTATTTTTAAATAAAAATTTAATTTTTGAATATTTTTAAATGTATAGAAAAGTTGTAAAACTAGTACAGAGTTTCCTTATACTTTATACCCACTTTCTTCTATATTAATATCATATTTATAGTACATTTATCACAGTTAATGAGATAATATTGATATATTATTGTCAGCTAAAATTCATATTTTATTCAGTTTTCTTTTTTAGTTTTTACCTAATGTCCTTTTTCTGTGACATTTACATACCACTTTATGTTTAGTCATCGTGTCTCTAAGTTCTTGGCTGTCACAGTTGTTGAAACTTTACATTTTTAAAGACAATTTTGACAGTTTTGAGGGGTGTTGGTCAGGTATTTATCAGAATGTCTTTTTATTTGAAGTTGTCTGACATTTTTCTTATGATAATATTGGGATAGCAGTTATTGGTTTTTGGGAGGAAAACAACAGAGGCAGAATGGCATTCTCGTCACTTTAAATCAAGGGTACTTACTGTTAACATGATTTACTACTGTCCTTGATCCCCTGGCTAAGTTGGTGTTGCCGTATTTCTCCACCATGAAGTTACGCTTCTTCCCTTTTTTCATTTTGTGGTCTTCAGAAGGAAGTCACTATGCAAAGCTCACACCTCATGTTCCAGAAGCTGCTTTTCCAAGGAGTGAATATTTATCCTCCACCTTTTTGAGTGTGGAGCATTTACTTAAATTATTTGGATTTATGCTTTGAATGAGAGACTTATCTATTATCTTCCATTTTAAAATTTATTTAATCATCCTATCAGTATGGTCCCATGAATATGGATATTATTTTATACTATGAATTATAGTCCATTACGACTCTATTTGGTTGCTCAAATAGTTTCAGAGATTATCTTTTGAACTACTTATGGTCAGAAGTTCCTAGCACAATGCCAGAAACCTAGTAGATGTTAATGGTAATTTAATGTGAACCCAAACTTAGAAATATGCTCATGGGCCATTTCTTAATTTAAAAATAGAAAGTATACTCTATTAAGAGGCACTCAATCCCTAATTGCAAATCTCCACTTATATCCTTCGAAGCAAAAAAAAAAAAAAAAAAAGAGGAGACATGGTATATAATTTAGATATTGCCACAGTAATGTGGCGTTGTATACAACCACCAAACAGCAGCAGACAACAATGAAAATGTATTTAGCTCATGAATCTGTGGGGATAAGCTGATCTGGGTTAAGTTTGGCTGACTTGGGCAGGGCTCACTCATATGTGTATATGGCAGAGGTGGAGTGGTCACAGGGGGAGTCATCTGGAGCTAGTAATGCCTCAGGTGGCGTAAGTGGAGCAACTCAGTTCTGGTCCATGGTTGCCTCTCATCATGAAGCAGGACAGCCTGAGCTTGTTCTCATGGCGATGAGCAAAGGCAAGTAAGCAAAATGCGTAAGTGCTTTCTGCTTGTATCCCATTTGCTATCCTTACAGTGGCCAAAGGCCAGCATAAGGTGAGCCCAAGTTCAAGAAGTGGGGAAATAGACTGTGACTCCGTGGTGCCAGGAACTGTAAAGTCACATGGCAAATATAGTGTCTACAGGAACGGGTAAAGAATAGAGACCATTAAAGCAATCAATCTACCATGCATAACTATACAAAGGAACGTGTCTAAGCTCTCATGGGTGTGTGTTTATTATTTTTGTAATCAGTTTTCACCCTGTTTTTGTTATGAATTATGACAGTGAGTGGAAGTGCAGCATTATCATTAACTATGTCATATTTCAGAAGCTGTTCTTCCCAAACTGACGACCAAATCATTTAAAAGTATAAGATAGTAATTTACTTTTCAATTCTGCATGCATCTTAGATTATAATGAAATCTTATTGAACAAATGCTTTTTAACAGAGTATGTTTCCAATATGAATGAAGATTTCATGCAGCAAAACTTGAGCTGTAATAATGAACAGTTCTGAAAAAACGAAAGAATAAGCTAAGTCTATAAATCTCTTCCATATACATTTATGACAGAATTAGACACATGAATACTCTATTCTTAGAGAATATTCAGTAAAGCATAAACTCTTACTTATAATGAGGTCTCCATGGAAATGCTCTTTCAAATAGAGTTATTGACAATTGCAAAATATACAACTTGCAAATTTTTTGTTTTAGGGTTTGTTTAAATTAAGCTTTAAGAATTCATGCATATCAAATCCTATTTTTTTCTGTAAAAAAATTCAAATAAAATCCTCTGAAATAAGTCCCCTTTTTCTTAAAACATTTGAAAATAATGTATGAAATGTAATTAAACATAAACTTCAATGTTCATATCTCAAGTTCTAAATACAATCCTGGAAGAAGCAGTTTCTATTACACTTCCCATAGAAAGCTGCTTATGTTTGAGGTAGCATTTTGTTTTGAAAAAGATGTGAGCTTCAGATCCAGGGAGCTCTAGGTAGATATTCTGATTTTCTCTTTTGTAAAATTGGTTTAAAAGGTTCTTGTTTTTTTAATCTCTCTGATCCTCAGTTTCCTTATCTGTAAAAAGGGAGTAATCTGTCTGCCTCATATGGGTTTTCATGAAAATTAAATGTTACATAAAATGTCAAACTTAGCACAGCACTTCACACATAACAAACTCCTTACTAACTCCTTACTCCTGCATTCCAAGATGTACACTTTTACATTTACTTACTTAGTACTCCATTCCAATAGTTTTCTTTTGCATAATAGAATGCAAAATGCATACTAGAAAGGAAATTGTCCTGCAGAGTTTCAGCAAAACAAATGACTGGCACAAACCTGTATGTTATTACAAGGGTTTATATACACTCTTTTTCTAATCATATTCTGTGAAACGTAACAGGAGCATATATTAACCAGCTTGATATAACCAATTTTCCAAACTAATATCAACAGTAAAAAGATTTTCAGGTATATTAAGATGGAGAACTTTGTTCAGAAGACTTTAAGAAGTGGCCACATAGGAAAGCAATCAGGATTGCAAATATTAAACTTTAGCATAAATACCACTTGTTCCTCCTTTCAGAGACAATGAAAACTCTTGCTTATGGCTATAATAATCAGGCTACAAGGATTTCTAAGAACTATTCTTAGTTTAATTTTTCTGCTATTGCCAGATGCTTTTCACCATTCTAGGTGCCAAAATCCTGAAGCCAAAGTTAATAAAGGAGAAACAGGCCTAATTGATAAATGAATGTTCAATGTGCTGTTTTCCAATCAGAACTTGCCTTGGCTTAGTGGAACATTCTGGTAGTTCAGCCAAAAAGTGTTTCACTACAAGATCCTGAACATTATATTGCATAGAATATTTGAAAACCAGTGATGTCCAAGCCACTAAATTCTTCCTTTACCTCTTTCCAATGGGACTAAAGAGAAGGCGTAGCTTGACCTTGCTTCTATCACCTTAAGAAATATATGCACACTCTCAGACAAGCTGATACACTGAACACTGGATTATAGACAGTGCATTTAAATTTTGTAATGGATATCTGATGAACTAGTCAGAGGGATTGAATCTACCAATTAAAGTCTATCCCACTGCAAAAATAGTCCTTCTGGGTCTGTTGCCAGGAAGAAGACTGAGTAATTAAGATCAACGCAGTTTTTTTTTTGTATTCTGATGTCCATCCCCCAAAACATCACTTATTTCATTGTCCCACCAAGGGGGATATAGGAAAGGGCTTAATTATAAGACTAGTCAGAAAATATAAGACAAAGGTATCCTTGATATTAAGAATTTCATGATTCATAACAACTTTAAAATATTGTCTATTCTCCATATGAAGTGACTTTCCCTTTTAAATTATTTGGTATTTATGGAACTAATAATGTGTTGTGTTAACACAGAGCTTTTCATCCAAGAACTTCAAAGCACTCTTTATTTGTCACATTCTGTGATCATTTAGTTTGACTATAAAATATTTTATGATTAATATTGGAGTCAGAAAACATGCAGAAAAACAAAGTATAATATTGGGGGAAATTTCAAATACATAAGATTTCATACTAACTAATTATCTCAGTTTTCTGTAGCCCATGGTAAATTAGGATGAAATATGCTTGCACTTAAAACTTAGCTTTCCTAACATCTGTTTCTTTTAAATTAGATTTTAATTTAAAATGGCTTATCCTTACTTCAAAAATATGAGAATATTTTTCCTCAGATTTTGCATTTTTCACTAAAAATCTTGTATATTAATATATGTAAATGTATTCTACATTGGCCTTTTTATCCCCTTGGGCAATTACTAAAGTAATTCATAGACCTGTTCTTACTAATAAGTAGGGATAAATTAAATTTGTCAGGACACTAAAGTAGCATTAGATAAATTATGTTTCATTGACTTAAAGATGGTTAATTCTCTAGAAATGAAGCAGTTTATTTCTTAACTCATGGGTAAGTTTGTATTGGAATTTTGAAGGTGCTCATGAAATCATTGTTTAAATGAGGTCTTATTTAGTTGAGCACCTAATGAAATTTCTTGCCATTCCTCCCAGTGATTATATATGTATATGTAAACTGTCAACCAGTTTCTTCATGTGAAAGGCATTCTAAACTTAATATTTTAAAATCCTTATATATGTGATTTAAGAGCAAGTCTCTGGAGAGAAACTGTTGTAAGAAAATAAGTGAAATCATTGTTTGGCTTGCTATATTACAGTCTTTGCCTATGCTACTAATCAATGATATGGCATCAGGCAATTCCTTAACTTTCTTCAACTGTAAAACAAGGGCATGCAGGTTAATGACTCCTCAGGTCATTTTAGGCTTCTATATGATTTAATACATGATCACTTTCTAAAATATGTATTTTTTAATCTGTTTCTAAACCATGCTTATGGTTGTTTCCTACTGGCAAAAATATAAGATTAATTATAACTGACTTCATACCTACAGTCAGCAGTGCTGAAGCAACCAGTGACAAGTCATACAACAAAAAACGTGTCGCCTAGAGCTATTAACAGTAAAATAAAATCCACTCTTACTGCTTCTGAATTTAAATCCGTGTACTTTCCTGAGTAAATAAAAGGAGGACACAAACCCTGCTGGATGTTTCTGAGAGCACACTATGACTGTCACTATTTTCTTTCCATTGCTATCATATGACTCAATGTCAGCACAGTGCTATTCATTTCTACTCTTTATAGGGCAATAAGTAATTGATAAAATGGTACTGGAAGATACATTTGTTATGACTCTTTCAGTAGCAAGTAATAAGACTCTATCTCAAACTAGATTACATAAAAATGAAATTTATTGGGTCACATAAAACTTAGAAATAATGGGGTAGGACTGGCTGCAGGCCTAGAATCCAGAGCCTACATGATGCCAAAATGCACATCTTACCATTGGTTCACTTGTGTATTAGTCCATTTTTATGCTGCTGATAAAGACATACCCAAACCTAGGAAGAAAAAGGGGTTTAATGGACTTACAATTCTACATAGCTGGGGAAGTCTCACAATCATGGTGGAAGGCAAAAAGGAGCAAGTCACATCTTACATGGATGGCAGGAGGCAAAGAAAGAGCTTGTGCCGAGAAACTCCCGCTTTTAAAACCATCAGATCTCATGAGACCCATTCACTGTCACAAGAACCAGCACAGGAAAGACCTGCCCCCATGATTCAATCATTTCCCACCAGGTCCTTCCCACAACATGTGGGAATTATGGCAGCTACAAGATGAGATTTGGATGGGGACACAGAGCCAAACCATATTAGTTTGGTTTTCCCTTGTCTTGACTTCATTTGGACAACTTCTTGCCAGTGTATTTTTAGGATGGCAGGGATTAAAATCCATTCATTCAACAACTTCAATGTAAACAGTTTATTTTATTTTATTTTATTTATATATTTATTTTTGAGACAGAGTCTTGCTCTGTTGCCCAGGCTGGAGTGCAGTGGCGCGATCTCAGCTCACTGCAAGCTCCACCATTCTCCTGCCTCAGCCTCCCGAGTAGCTGGGACTACAGGCGCCTGCCACCACACCCAGCTGTTTTTTTGTATTTTTAGTAGAGACAGGGTTTCACCATGTTAGCCAGGATGGTCTTGATCTCCTGCCCTCATGATCTGCCTGCCTCTGCCTCCAAAAGTGCTGGGATTACAGGCGTGAGCCACCATGCCTGGCTTTTTTTTTTAATTAGTAGTTCTAGCAAAAGTTCTTCAACTGAGTCTTCTTAGTTTAGTGTAGCTCACATGTCCATCTAAATCAATCTTATGATTCAATAAGATGGACTCTTTCTACTAGCCAAATTAAGCATGTGCGCATCTCTTGAGCTGGTCAGGGTTGGAGTGGGGAATGAAGTCAACTTTCCTGAACTGCATAAACTGAGTACTGGGGAGGAGTGATGATGCAATGACAGTCAGGTGCTGTTCCCAGAAGAGTGAATGACTGCTAGGTTGTCACAAGCAATAGATATCCACTACAAACAAAAGTCATAGAGGAAGAAAAAGAGAGTCAGAAAAGGAAGGACCATTCTTTCAACAACTGTATTCAAAGTGTTACCATGTGTCCTATACACTGAGAATACTGATGTGAACAAAACAGACAAAAAATTCTTGTGTCCTTATGTAACTCTTAATCTGGTGGGAGAGACAGCGTATATGTTGACCTCTGGCAAAAATATTGCTGTAAAATACTTCATCATGTGGGAATTATTTGGATTCAAATATGGTCTAAGACTGGATTTGCTTGGTTAATTTCTCACTTTCATCCTCTATAATTTTGAGGAGCTCAAAATTGAGTTTTTTTATTCTACTTACAACTGATTGTTGCCTATAACAGGAATATCTAAAAATGTAATTATATCTTTTTAAACCTATATCATCTATTATAAGTAATTATTTGCTTTGATTATTTTCCCTGTACCTTTTGGAGAAATCTTTAGCTGTTTTTTTATAAGCCTTTCCCAATTTCTGAAATACTATATGTTTCTATAACAGTAATAAGACTTCATGGCAAAAATAAGATTAAAACATTAGGACATTTCATCCACAATAATTAGGAAGAAAAGCTTAATGCATAAAGATATTCTGATTAATTCAACTATATTACATGAACCCTTTGGTACATAGAGGGTAGGGAAATCCAGTTGGCTATAATATTTAAGAGACTGCTGTCCTAATACATATATCATCTTTCTAGGATAATAGCTTCTTCCTCTGATTGTACATTTTTTTTCCTCCAAAGGAAGAAAAAGAAAATAATCTAATGTGGAAAAGTTTTTGTTTTGAAATCTACCCCAAAATTTATTACAATGGTGTAAAACTCCTTTTAAAATTTTAAGTGTATTCAAAATACCATACTTAAAGTATTCTATACAAATTAGAAGCAACTTATTTTATAGCTATAAATAAGAAGAGATTCCTAAACTCTCATATTTTATAGTAGGAAAATGTATATTTTTATCAATCTTACATTTAGGCCACATTTATATTTTAAAGGAAACGGTGTAGCCTAAACTCAAAGCTTATTTGTAAATAAATAAGTCTCTAAACAATCACTCCTATAATGTAAAATCAACTTGAAGGCAAGAATTTGCCCTCTGCTGCCCACTAATAGCCTTTGCTTTCTAAACATTTAGTCATATCTGTCATGTCCTTTGAAAAGAATGTGATCTTCCTTAAAGTATGAGCTTGATAGTCCAATTATTGATCTTCTGCTATTGGGTATGATGGAGAAACCTTAATTTTTCATAGACTATATACTGATCTAGTATATAGTCTATACTATATGTTTGTACCATATTATACAACTTTATACTATACTTAACATGTTTGCTTTTTACATAATTCCCCCTTATTGCTGACATAATCTATTGTTCATAATTCGGACTCCTTGGCATTTTACTTACTTATCTTTATACATGAGGGACACAAATAATTTTATTTTTAAAACATTAGTTAAGCTTTTAAAATGTCTCAGAAAAACATGAAAAATCTCTATAATTCAATAATGTATTTATTCAGTATCTAATAGGGAGGATTTAATCGATAAATGTTAAAAAGAAAATGTTTCACCATAGAATAGATAAGAAAATTATATGATAATGAATTATCTAATTATTATGCAAACATTTTATTAGGTATATAGGTTTTATTATTTTCTTGAAATTTTCAATACTTGAATTTTACAAGTGTCACTGGCAAATGTTGACTAATGACAAAAATGTCAAATACTTGTCTCTGTGATGAAGCAATCATGTTGCTACAGATATTGTATAGAGACATAGCCCAGATGTGGTGGCTCACACCTATAATCCCTGCACTTTGGGAAGCTGAGGATCTCTTGAGCCCAGGAGTTTGAGACTACAGTGAGTTAGGATTGTGCACTGCACTCTACCCTGGGCCACAGAGTGAGATCTTGTTTAAAATAAATAAATGAAGGAAGGAAGGAGGAAGGAAGGAGGGAGAGAGGGAAGGAAGAAAGAAGGGAGGAAGGAAGAAGCAGAAATAATGTTATAATACTACAGACGAAGGTATATGAAATCAGGATGGTAATGACAGTTGCAAAATAGGTGAAAGCATTTGCTCTTCCTGCCAGAGCAAGATGGTTGGGGGGCCTTAGTCAGCGAATAATCAAAATTGGAAGCAGAAACTATGGCTTCCTAGTTGCTAGTAGCTAGGGTAATGAGTTAGAGAGTTAGGATTAATGATAGAGGATTTGTATTTCTCACTAGTCAGGATCCAAAGAACTTTAGAATCATTAATTTAGAGTGGGAAGTGTAACCAAGTCTCAGAAGAAATTCTATTTAATTATTTAAGTTATAGACCTATACTGAGTGCAAAGTTCCATAGTGGTGATGACACAGAGTGGATTAGAATCCCAGAGCAGTCATTATTTGAATGGCTTGTGCAATTGACATATGCCTCAGTTTTTGGGTTTTTTTTTTAACCCATGAAAGGGTTTTTAAGCATGAAAAAAAAAAACCTCCTATGTTGGTTTCTTATTTTTCATATACAAAAAGTCATATGTAATACACCTGCTATATGGTAAGTGCTCCACAAATTACAGTTACTAGGATACAGATAAAGAAATGGTCTAATTTTGAAATAAGCTTATGATCTTTTGGAAAGAAAGTGCCTTATATTATGGGAATTGGGTATGTGAATAATCGGGGCTCAGTATGAAATTTTGAAGTTCTAGCATTCTAAATTGGAAAATTGAAGCAAGTGTTGATCTGAAATCTAAAATGTCATGTGCACTGAGATCAGGATACAAGTATTCAGAGAGCAGAATGAATTCAATCCCAAGGCAGAGGGGGTTAACTTCTGTGGCCTATTTATAGTTCTGAAGGAGTCTTCCAGGCTGAAGGTCAGGGCAAAAAGTATAGTCATTTCTTGGAGTGCAAAATCCCCGTGATGCAGACACTGTTCTATTTGTTGTTGTCATTGTTGTTACTGTTGTTGATATTTGGCTATAACGTAAGAGGAAAAGTGTGCTTATAGAGATATTTTCTGTTCTATTCTGTGAATATCATAAAAAGTAAGGTTAATAAATGTTATAAATGAATTCTGTCAGAAAACACTTTATAAAAGGAAAAATGTCACTTACACGCCATCCATTCAACAATATGTAAAGCCCACTTAGTATTTACAAGTAACTCTAGTAATCAATGAAAATTAACGTGATCAGGCTAAAGCTTTCGAGGGGACCAAGAAAAACCAAGTCAGAACTAGAGAAAGCATCTTGGGGAAATTTGGCTATGGAAATACAAAGGCATACCATCTAAGTCAAATGAGGGTCAAGGAAGTCAAGAGAACATGAACCAGGAAGGGAACTCTCCTCCTAGGAGGTAGCACTTGAGAAGAGAAAACAAAGAAAGTATTGGTTGCACAATTCTAATGTCGATAAGCAAAATATTCATTGATTATCTACTGCCCATTCTAGAGTAGCACAAAGGGCCTTTTCAGGCTTGTCATATTTTGCTTAAATTTTGAGGTTGTGATGAAGTTGGAGAAGGCAGGATGGACTTGGAGAAAAACCTCCAAGTTATAACTTCTCAAAGGCAGTAATTGGAGAGTATCTCCTTTTTGTCTCTGATTCAGGACTTAGCAAAGGCCCAGCAAATGGGAAACTTTCTCTTTAAAAAAAAGTAAGTGTATGCTCAATGAAATAAAAGAGGATACAAATAAATGGAAGAACATTCCATGCTCATGGGTTGGAAGAATCAATATCGTGAAAATGCCATACTGCCCAAGGTAATGTATAGATTCAATGCCATCCCCATCAAGCTACCAATGACTTTCTTCACAGAATTGGAAAAAACTACTTTAAAGTTCATATGGAACCAAAAAAGAGCCCGCATCACCAAGTCAATCCTAGGCCAAAAGAACAAAGCTGGAGGCATCACGCTACCTGACTTCAAACTATACTACAAGGCTACAGTAACCAAAACAGCATGGTACTGGTACCACAACAGAGACATAGATCAATGGAACAGAACAGAGCCCTCAGAAATAATGCCACATATCTACAACTATCTGATCTTTGACAAACCTGACAAAAACAAGCAATGGGATAAGGATTCCCTATTTAATAAATGGTGCTGGGAAAACTGGCTAGCCATATGTAGAAAGCTGAAACTGGATCCCTTCCTTACACCTTATACAAAAATTAATTCAAGATG
>NW_026652279.1:56349117-56397137 GCF_009828535.3 Hylobates moloch | reverse complement strand
CCCTTTATGTTAACACCTCCCTTTTAAAAGCAAGTCAGTCAGGAAACTTAAGTAGATTAACACTTAATCATTAATTACCTCATGGGATAACCAAACAAATTTCTTTTCTGTTTAGGCTATCTCTGATCTTCTTCCCGAGGATATATTTTTCAGGCATTGAAGGACTGATGTGAGTTACTCTGGTAGTCCTGGCCCTTAGGGTCTTGGTGAATCTGCTTGGGGAAAGGAATGAGGGCATGGAAACAGGACAGAAAGGTGAAGCTAGAGCAGAGAAAAAGCACTGAAAAGAAACTTCAACTGATTTTTAGTTTCACCTAGGGTATTTCTAGGAGTTAGAACCTCCGTCCAAGAATGCCTGAGCTAATGTAAATTAAGATCTGACTTTATGTCTTGGTTCTAGACATCAATCATAATCATTCGGTTACTAACAGAGTATTTGCCAAAGGCCAATGGCACTTCTTGACCAAACAAGAATAAAAGGAAATATGAAAGTTCTTAATATATAACTTTTCTTGTGGGTTTACGTTTTTTTTTTTAGTTCTGAATCGGGTAATTGATTCAGTTTTTCATGTTTGCACAGTTTAAATATGGTAACTAAATGGTCTCAACAGAATAATTGCTACCATGGCTTAAGTTACTAGTTCAGTGTCTATAGCAATGCGTTAAATCAAGTTTCTGCTCCCAGTTTTATAAAAAGGAAAATTGACTAGATGAGAACATTGCCACCTTATTCATTATATATAGCTCATTAGTTCCCTTGTCAACTTTCCTTTGCTTTTAATCAATTGAAAGAAAAAGGCTTCATGGATTTTTAGTAGGAAATATATGGAGCTGTAGCTCATCAGTAATGTGTGAACTTATATTTAAAGGTGCAACTGACCTTGACTGTGCATCCTTCCCAACTTACTTCTTATAAATCCTGTAATCAATAAGTGAAATAGTATTCCATAACCTTCATAATTCACCTTCCAATGTCTGTTTTTCCACACATCATCTAAGCTTCTATAAAACATTCTTTTCCCCTATAATGAACTCCAATCCTCTTTATAAGTTTTATAAATAAGAGCTTAACATTTCTTCTCAATACTTAGAAATGACGATAAAAGAATTAGTTGACAAGATTGGTATTTTAAGAATTTCAGCTCCACTTAAATATCTAAGTGGATGCTGCATTTTTTCAAGGAGTTACCCTGAGTGGCAATATATTCATTCCAAGAGTGTTGCCTTTGCACATAGATCATTGCAGCTATCCCTTTCAAATAGCATTTAGAATCTATTTTCAGTTTAAAAAAATAGTCTAACATTAGTTTTAAAAAATATCCAAAGGAATTTAATGCATACCACTACATATTATTTCTTTGTATATACATTTGTGAATTTATTGGGAAGAGTAAACAATTGGAGATATGTCAATGCTGGGTTTGAGGTTGGATGAGATTTTATATTATTAAGTAGCGATTGTTATATTAGAATGAGACTAGAACCAATCTATCTTGGGCCTTTATACTTCTTTTTTCTCCCTCAGGTTTGAGGTATCAGGACACACTTAGGGCCCTGTTACCTCTTAGACATAATATGGGCCCAAGTAAAATGAACTATTGTTTTCAAAATATATTAAGGCATTACAGGATGTTAGCCAAGTAAATTTTTATACATTTTTATTTTACGTTAAGTGAATATTTAAAATACCTTTTCAGTTTGTTTCTTAGGATAAATGAGAAAAATATCAACTATTTGAGAGAAAAAAAGATTTTTAAAAAGAGCAAGAGTTACTCTTAAAAAATGAGTAAATTCGGCCAGGTGCAGTGGCTCACGCCTGTAATCCCAGCACTTTGGGAGGCTGAGGCAGACGGATCACGAGGTCAGGAGATCGAGACCACCCTAGCTAACACAGTGAAACCCCGTCTCTACTAAAAATACAAAAAACTAGCTGGGCGTGGTGGCAGGCGCCTGTAGTCCCAGCTACTCGGGAGGCTGAGGCAGGAGAATGGTGTGAACCCAGGAGGCGGAGCTTGTAGTGAGCCGAGATTGCACCACTGCACTCCAGCCTGGGCGACAGAGCGAGACTCTGTCTCGAAAAAAAAAAAAAAGAAAGAAAAAGAAATTACATTTAATAAAACTGATTCCTTCAACTTTAAATATATATATATTTTAAGATAAGGTCTCTTTCTGTTGCCCATGGTGAAGTGTAGTGAGTATAGCTCACTGCAGCCTTGAACTCCTGGGCTCAAGCGATCCTCCCACTTGAGCCTCCTGAGTAGCTTGGACTACAGGCCACCATGCCTGGCTAATTTAATTTTTTGTTTATAGAGATGGGGATCTTGCTATATTGTCCAGGCTAGTCTCAAACTGCTACCCTCAAATGATCCACCTACCTTGGCTTCCCTAAGCCCTGGGATTACAGCGATGAGCTACCTCGCCCAGCTGAGATTGTGTTTCTATTTTGGGTGCACCCTTTATAAGAGATCAAGTATACCATTAACATGTTTTGTGTATTATTTGGAAAATGAAATGGAAACATTATCCATTCAATCACTAATTCTTTCAAGAGGACATGCCTATATTCCCAGGGGCTAAATTATATATTTTTTCTAACTGCATTCCTAACTCCCCAGCTTTCTCCAGATCCTTATATGTCTCCTCTCTGTTCTATTCATTTCCATTGTGTTGAAAACCATACTCTGCAAGGTGCAGTGTGTCTGACTGAAGTATATTATGCATGCGAGCTTTCCAAAAGCTGAAAAAAAATTGAGAACCAATGAATAAAACCATAGGTATCTAAAAGACATTGAATAATAATAAGATATATACAATAGAATTTAAGAATTCATTAATAAAAAGTATAACTGGAGTTTTTCTAAAATAATGGACTCTTAAACCCGTAAAATATATATCTAATTTAAAATGGTTTCCTTTAAATTATAATAAAACATATACATGTAGGCACATCTTATTAAACAATGGACAAATGTAGAACTAAATTTCATTTCCACTTAAAAAGGCACAGGCAGGTTTCAAATGGTTCTGCGTATAAACTTGCTGACATGAATAACTTTAAATCAGGCCAGTTATAGCTTTCATCCTTTGAACTGAATTCAAAACTCTCTTACTTTTACAGTGTTAGAGAGATGAATCAAATGTTTCTATAATGCCTACTTTCATTCAATCCACACCAAATTTTGGAGGGCTGCTGTCACAATGCCAAAAAACATAGACTGAGGTTTTAATAATGTTTCTTATATGATAAAGAAATTCTAGGGTAATTTTATAGCACAGTATAAGTGCTGAACTTATGTTATACCTTTCAGATAAAAGTAATCACCTCTAGTTTCTTAAAGGGCCCTTTAAAAAATGCATGGTGTGTCCATCATAGAGCAAGAAATGCCACTTTTTATAATATATTCAAAATGGAGATGGTTATGTTTCCTTTTACACTGGTATTGCAATTCAATTTCTGTTAGTAAGCAAGAATATTGACCAACTGTATTACACTCCGTTCTGACACTGCTATAAAGAAATACCCAAGACTGGGTAATTTATCAAGGGAAGAGGTTTAATGGACTCACAGTTCCACATGGCTGGGGAGGCCTCAGGAAACTTACAATCATGGTGGAAAGGGAAGAGGCAGATCTTACATGGTGGCAGGAGAGAGATAACAAGCAAGAGCAAGGAAAACTGCCTTATAAAACCATCAGATCTCATGGCAACTCTCTCATTATCACAAGAACAACATGGGGGAAACCACCCCCATGATACGATCAGCTCCCACCTGGTCCCTCCCTCTGCACATGGGGATTATGGGGATTACAGTTTGCAGTGGGATTTGGTTGGGGACACAGAGCCAAACAATATCACCAACATAATATAAAATCAATTTGAAAGGACCTCAAAATACATCCTAAAATTTGTTTCAAAGATGAAAAAAATAACTTAAAATACCATGACTTCTGAATCAGGGTAGTTTGCAAGGTGATTATCTTCACAATTAGAACCAAAATGCTTAATAATACTATTTTAGTTTGTGTAAAACTTTAAAGAGTATTCATGCTCTTCATCTCCCTATTTCTTTTTATCTTTTTAAAAGAAAAGCAGTCAATTAGTTAAATAACCACTAATGCAGTTTTATATGATAATAAATAATGACACCAACTTGGATTGTCTTAACAAATCTGAACAGTGACTTTTCTTTTGAGAATTGAAAGCATCCCTAGAAACAAATTTGCATGTATGTTTAATGATTCATACATTCCAAGTACATCCAGGAGACAATCAACAGTTTATCCGATGTATGATATATAAAACAAATTATTTAAGTGAACTTCATTTATCTTAGTCTATACGATATAATCATAATGCTATTTATAATGAGCTCAAAGAGCAACAACAAAATATTGGAGAAGTTAATATTGAAGAAATAAAATTAATCAAGCTGTACTACTATTCAATTTCTGAATATTCAGATACAGTAAATATTAGTTAATACATGAACAAGTAATTATCAAGAAAATAATCTGATTTACAATAACTAACAAAAAAACCTTATGGATAAATTTAATCAAGGAGGTGAAAGATTACTACACTGAGAGATCAATACAGTAAAACACTGAAAACCATTGATAAAAAAAATTGAAGAAGACACAAATAAATGGAAAGATATTTTGTGTTCATGGATTAGAACCCTTAATATTGTTAAAATGTCCATACTATTCAAAACAATCTACAGATTCTGTTCAATCCCTATCACAATATCAATGAAATTCTTTACAGAAATAGAAAAAAATTCTAAAATTCATATGGAACCACAAAACACCCCAAATAGCAAAGTAATCTTGAGCAAAAAGAACAGATCTGGAGGCATCACACCACCTGATTTCAAAATACACTACAAAGCTAATAGTAACTAAAACAGCATGGTACTGGCATTGAAACAGACACACGGGCCAACAGAACAGAATAGAGAACATATAAATAAATTCATGCACTTATAGCCAACTTATTTTCAACAAAGGTGCCAAGTATACATATGAAGAAAGGACAGTCTTTCAATAATTGGTGCTGGGAAAACTAGATATTCACCTGCAGAAGAATGAAGCTAGACCTCTATCTCTCACCATGTACAAAATCAACTCAAAATTGATTAAAGGCTGAAATGTAAGACATGAAATGATAAAACTACTGGAAGGAAACCTAGGAGAAATGCTTCATGACATTGGTCTGGGCAAGGATTTTTTTGGATAAGACCACAAAAGCACAAGCAAAAAGAGCAAAAATAACAAAATGGAATTACATCTAACTTAAATGCTCCTGTACACCAAAGGAAACACTCAACAGAGTGAAAATAGAACTTACAGAATGGGAGAAAATATTTGAAAACTATTCATCTGACAAGAGGTAATATATAGAATGTATCAGAAACTCAACTCAATAGCAAAAACTCAATTAATCCAATTTAAAAATATGCAAAACATCTGAGTAGATATTTCTCAAAAGAAGATAAACAAATGGCAAAAGGTATATGAAAAAATGCTCATTATCACTAATAATCAGGGAAAAGCAAATCAAAACCACAATGAGATATCACCTCACTGATTAGAATGACTGTTATCACAAAGACAAAAAATAACAAATGCTGGTAGATGTGGGGAAAGGGAATTCTTATACACTGGTGGAAATGTAATTAGTATTAGCTATTATGGAAAACAGTATGTAGGTTCCTCAAAAAATTAAAAATGGAACAACCGTAAAATCCAGCAGTTGCACTATGGAGTATAAATCCAAAGAAAATTAGGCTGATATGTTGAAGAGATAGCTGCACTCTCATGTTTATTGAAGCTCTATTCATAATAGCCATGATATGGATTCAACCTAAGTATCTACCAATGGATGAATGGATAAAGGAAATCTGGTGTATACACACACACACACACACACACACACACACACACGCACACACATACACACATAATGGGATACTAGTGAGCCCTAAAAAAGAATGAAATCATGTCATTTGCGGCAACGTGGATGACACTTGAAGACATTATGATAGGGGAAATAAGCAAGACAAAGAAAGATAAAGGCCTTCCTTATTATCTCACTTACATGTAGAATCTACAGGAGTTGATCTCATAGAACTAAAGACCAGAATAGTGGCTCCCAGAGCTGGAAAGTGTACAAGAGGAAGATGGGGAGAAATTGAGTCAGCAGGTACAAAGTCACAGTTAGATAGGAAGAATAGGTTCTGGTGTTCTATTGCACAGTAGAATGACAATGGTTAACAGTATCGTATATTTCAAATAGCTGGAAGAGAGTATTTTGAATGTTCTCACCACAAAAAAATGATAAATTTGTGAAGTTATGGATATGCTAAATGCCCTGATTTGATTTTCACACAATGTATACATGTATCACAACATCACGCTATATACCCCATAAATATATTTATTATTATGTGTCTCTTGAAAACAAAATTCCAAAAATGGTAATCTTGTTATACTAAGGTTTCTGAAAATGTAAAGAGAAATGTGATATATATATATATCATATGTTACTCCTTTAAACTTAGAGTTAAAAATTAAAATCAATGTATCCTAAATACTAAAAAAAAAAAAAAAAAAAGTTAGATTGTTTAGCTAAGACGACAAGATGAAAAAGAATAGTACTTTTAGTGCAGGAGTAAATTTCAGAATTTTAGAGATTGTATTTTTAAAGGCAAATCACCACCTGTCCTGTTAAGAGGAAGCTAAGACAGATACCGTGGTTCTCACCTGTAATCTCAGCACTTTGAGAGGCCAAGGCAAGTGGATGGCTTGAGCCCAGGAGCTTGAGACCAGCCTAGGCAACATAGGGACATGCCATCTCTACCAAGAAATAAAAATTAAAAATTTAGCCAGGCCTGGTGGCATGCATCTGGGGTGCTACCACCCAGCTACTCTGGAGACTGAGGCAGGAGGATTGCTTAAGCCAAGGAGATCGAGCTGCAGTGAACCATAATCATGCCACTGCGCTCCAGCCTAGGTGACAGAGCAAGAACCTGTCTCAAATTAAAAAGGTGGGGGAAGATAAGTTTGCGTTTATAACTTTGTAAATATAATTCTGAAACTGTAGCATATTTTTGACAAGTGCTTTGCTTTTGTTATCAAATAATGCTGGCAGTAGAATGAGGCTCAATCTTCCTTCATGACATTATTATCAATAAACACATAAAGAAAATAAAAGGCTATACCTATTTTTCTGTCTAATGTTCTCAAGAGTAGGCCAAAAATATAAAAAGGAAGATACTAGAGGTTTAGTAAATTTGATTGTATTGTTTTCATATAGATCTCTGGATTTCTGCAGTTGGATGTGTCTAACATGAAACCTTGATGTATGGTTTCACTACCAACAATAACAAAAAAACAGTTGGGATTATGATTTCTAATGGTGTGGAAACCCTGTTTTATAAAAATAAGACACATTAATTACTTAAAGTTCATCTGAACCTGAACTGTAATTATTTCAGAGAAGTCCTGAAATCATTTTGGTCCTGATTTAGAGGTCTTTTTTGTCTTTTCAATTTAAAGCAATTTTCATGTATAGATTTTTACCACATTTCCACCTTTTATAAAACCCTAAAGAATATCAGTCACTAACCCTACTGCAGTAACTGATCTGATATGCATTTAAGCTAAAACTTTAAGCCATAAGAAAATAATTAAATTTTTTTGAGCTAAAAAGAATGTCCCTTGCATTTTTTAATCTCCATTAAAAAAAAAACACTCCAATAATCTTTCAAATCTTTTTTCAGCTAACAGCTCTGTAACATCTTGCCTCTATACATGATACTGCCTTTTTAGCCAATTCCAACCTAGAGCGATGAGTAACCATGGCTCCATCCAATTTTCCACATGACATCTGTGGCAGTAGAAGTATTAACAGGACTTCTCTTCTGGAGAGCTTTGCCTTAGGAAGAGCTTAAATTTCTGTAAGAAAGTCACTGACACAGGAATTCAGTCAGGACTCTGCATTAGGACTAGAAGCTGCCAGGGTTCAGATGCTGACAAGGCAATGTTTCTTATCTCTGAGATTTCATGCCCTTCCCCCATGAAGCTATGCTCCTCCAGTCTGGCAGGGAACTTGCCTATGGACAAGAGGGTGACAGACATCTTTTGATGATGAGCATCCACAGGCACAGGGAACAGACCCTTGCTATTGATTGAGCTGCACAGCTGTGGCAACTGGATTCTGCCCGGGTGTCAACAATGGGGGCAGGGCTTCAGTTTAGGCAAAAGGGAAACAGCTTGAGTATAAATGAACTGCTTTTAGGCTCTTTGAATTTATCTTCCCCAGATGCCCTGAGATTTCAGATACACTCTTTATTTTACTGAAACTTCATAGCTGTGAAGTGACCATCTTCTCTGTAGGCTCACATGGGGGAAAAAAAAAAAACATGTTTCTACATGGTAAAAGGCATATTTGCATATTTACATATGAATAACTTGATGGATCCTTGGCATTAATGATTCTACAACTGTATGTTCTTATTAAACTCTAGGTTCAGCATAAAATAGTTTCTTGCTGATTTATCTTCAGTGCTGTTGTATGGTCTGCTTGGCTGCAGGTTGTATAAGATGACAAATCATTGATTTAGTGAATTTTTTTACCGTTTTGTGAACAAAAAGCTTGCATATTTAATAAGTAAGTTATTCAAATCTTGAAGAAATACAGGCAGGTTCTCCAGGCATTTTTAGAATGAAGAGAAAGAGAATCTATAGCAGGTGGCTATTTCCAACTAGGCAAAACGAAAAGCACACAAAGAGTTAACTCAACTGTATAAATGAATATGCTAATGAATGCATAATTTATCTCTGAGGAAACATATTTATTGTTTCACTATTTGATTAGATGGCTTCAATGTTCAATTAATCAGTTACCTTTCAATATCATTCCTGAGAGCTGCTTAATTAATCTGTTGCACTGCCACCCTATTCATCCTATTAGCAATCCCTCGTCCCATTTCAAATGACAAAATCCAGGAACTGTGCCACATAAAGACTTTATGTCAATGTCAAGTGAAAGTTGATAAGTGGCTGGCTTTTTTTCTTTATTAAGTTAATCAAACCAATCAGCTTTATAGGATTTACATTTGTCAGAAAATGTTAATGAGTTGCAACTAATGAGAAATAGAGGGGGAAAACCACCAAGAGAATGGTGGCACAGTTTGTACACTTCAACAGCAGTATACTACTTTCATTAAACAGATTGTTTTACCCTCATTTTCTAAATGATGGATTTAAAATGTCCTGCTAATTAAAATCAAACTAGTCTATTATGTTCTATATCACATCTCCTACTAACAAAGGAAGCACAATAGATACACATTCATATGTGTCTTTGAATCAAAAATATGCTATATGTTTACTACTTTCTGGGCACTATTTCTTCCATAATGTTATTAATAATAGTTCCAATAACAGTTCCATGAAAACTTGCCAGTTTGAAGGTGCTATGTACATAGTATAGAGTAGATTTCAAGAAATGGTTGAGATACCCCAAGACTTCAATCTTGGGTTGAGTTCTTTCCTCATCTGTTTCATTTAAGCTTGAAATATCTCTCTTCTACTTCTCTTTTCTTCCTTTTCTCTTACTATTGTCTGATACTCCGCATAATTCCTCAGCATTACTCCCTTTGCTCTCCAGAGCAGGGACATTTTGGTAGAAGTTGCAGCACAAATCTCATACCACCTCCTTTATCTTCTCAATGTCCTAGGCCAACTTTCATTTTCACCCACTACTTCACATAGACACACTTAGCATTCTAAGAGGGATTTAATACACTTTGAATCAATCATCTGTTACCATAAATGACTTCCAAAGCAAAATACATATGAAACCATAAGGCATTGTTTCTTTAATTGTATGGGTGCCATAAGTCTCTTTGAGAAAACTAATGATAATAATAGTAATATTTGTCATATACTTGAGTACTTTTAATTTGCCATGCACAACTTTAAATTCTTTTTTTCTATATGTCTCAGACAGAATAGATGGAGTGTGCAAGGATAGATGGTGAATATGTATTTTGGTAAATTTGTACAGAAAATGAAGAAAACATTTAATTTATTAAATAATGATAATATCTAATGTCTGTTGGAGGCAAAGAGCATAGAATGGACAAAAGTAGCATGTAAATCTAGAAGAGTGGGTGATCAGATTTAAGGCATCCTGAGGTCAAGGTATATTTGGAGAAAAAAAAAGCTATTTAAACTTTGTTCAAAAGAATGACATAGAGCTTTAATTAATCAATTCCAAACATGTACAGGGAGAATTAGGATGGGGAAGAGAAAAAATACAGTCAATCCAAAGGAGGTAGGAAGGGTGAGTGTAAAACAGGAAAGGCAGAATGAATAGAAAGGATAAACAGAAATAAGAGAGTAGAAATAAATCCAAACAAGTAAGTAATCAAAATAAAGGAAAAAAAAAATCTGAGCATGGTGGTGCAACCCTGTAATTTCAGCTACTTGGGAGACTAAGGTGGGAGGATTGCTGTAGCTAAGGAGTTCAAGACCAGCCTGGGCAATATAGCAAGACCCCATCTTGAAAGAAAAAGAAGGCGAGGAAGCAAGAAGAAAGGAAGGAAAGAAAGGAAAGGAAGGAAAGAAAGAAAGGAAGGAAATGAAGGAAATGAAGGGAGGGAAGGAAGGAGGGAGAGAGGGAGGGAGAGAGGGAGGGAGAGAGGGAGGGAGAGAGGGACGGATAAAGATAAAGAGATAAGAAAGAAAGAAAAGAAAGCAAGAAAGAAGGAAAATGGACTAAGCTGTCCTGTTAAAGCACAAAGACCCTCAGACCGCGTAGAAACAAACTCCAGCTATTTCCTTTCTACAAGAGACTAACTAAATAAAATGCAAGAACATGAAAAGTTTGAATGTCAAGACTGGAAAGAATATGTCAGGAAAATATTAACAAAAAGAAAGCAGATCTACAAAACAAAATAAACTTTGAGGGAAAAAAAAGCATTAGAAAAGATAAAGAGAGTCACTAAATAATGCTAAGAGGTTCAATTTGTTAGGACCATAGCAATTGAAAACTTATATTTACCAAATAGTACAGCTTCAAAATATATAAACAAAACCGGTTTGATCTATGAAGAGGCATTAATAAATCCTTCACTATTTTAATACAGCTTTCTTGGTTATTGGTAGATAGAGTATAAAACAATATTGGCAAGGATATTTGAGATTTGAACAGCATAATTTAAAAGGTTTTAGGACACTGCATTGGTTTACCATCTTCCCCAGGTTCCAACTTCACCCCATATACACTCCCATCACTCTTGTCCTGACTTTTTCATTTGCTTATATCAGGGTAGTCCTTGATTTGTGTCTGCACCACAAGTTGTATTATCTGCCTCTGGTTTGTGGCTTTACTCATATTCTCAATTTTACCTTCATATTTTCTTAAGCAAGATTTCTCCCTACCAATATCTTTGCGAAATAATTTGTTTTCATTTTTTGATCTTTTTTTTCTTCTAAGAAAAGGATACAAGTGCAGAACGTGCAGGTTTGTTACATAGGTATACATGTACCATGGTGGTTTGCTGCACCTATTGACCCGTCCTCTAAGTTCCCTCCACTCACTCCCACCTCCCAACAGGCCCTGGTGTGTGTTTTTCCCCTCTTTGCGTCCATGTGTTCTCATTGTTCAACTCCCACTTATGAGTGAGAGTTGAACATGCAGTATTTGGTTTTCTATTCCTGTGTTACTTTCCTGAGGATGATGGCTTCCAGCTTCATCCATGTCCCTGCAAAGAACATAATCTCATTCCTTTTTGTGGCTGGATAGTCTTCCATGATGTATATGTGCCATATTTTCATTATCCAGTCTATCACTGATGGGCTTTTGTGTTGGTTTTGTGTCTTTACAATTGTAAATAGTGCTGTAGTAAACATACTTGTGCGTGTGTCTTTATAATAGAATGATTTATATTCCTTTGGGTATATACCCAGTAATGGGATTGCTGGGTCAAATGAAATTTCTGGTTCTAGATCCTTGAGGAATTGCCATACTGTCTTCCACAATGGCTGAACTAATTTACATTCCCACCAACAGTATAAAAGCATTCCTATTTCTCCACAGTCTCGCCAATATCCATTGTTTCCTGACTTTTTAATAATTGCCATTCTGACTGATGTAAGATGGTATCTCATTGTAGTTTTGATTTGCATTTCTCTAATGACAAGTGATGATGAGCTTTTTTTCATATGCTTGTTGGCTGCATAAATGTCTTCTTTTGAGAAGTGTCTGTTCATATCCTTTGCCCACTTTTTGATGGGTTTGTTTTTTTCTTGTAAATTTATTTAAGTTCCTTGCAGATTCTGGATATTAGACCTTTGTCAGGTGGGTAGATTGCAAAAATGTTCTCCCATTCTGTAGGTTGCCTGTTCACTCTGATGATAGTTTTTTTTTTTTGCTGTGCAGAAACTCTTTAGTTTAATTAGATCCCATTTGTCAATTTTGGCTTTTGTTGCAATTACTTTCAGCGTTTTTGTCATGAAGTCTTTGCCCATGCCTATGTCTTGAATGGTATTGCCTATGTTTTTTTCTAGGGTTATTATAATTTTGGGTTTTACATTTAAGTCTTTAATCCATCTTCAGTTGATTTCTGTATAAGGTATAAGGAAAGGGTACAGTTTCAGTTTTCTGCATATGGCTAGCCAGTTTTCTCAGCACCATTTATTGAATAGGAGATCCTTTCCCCATTGCTTGTTTTTGTCAGGCTTATAGAAGATTAGATGGTTGTAGATGTGTGGTGTTATTTCTCAGGTCTCCGTTCTGCTCTATTGGTCCCTATGTCTGTTGTGTTACCAGTACCATCCTGTTTTGGTTACTGTAGCCTTGTAGTATAGTTTGAAGTCAGGTAGAGTGATGCCTCCAGCTTTGTTCTTTTTGTTTAGGGTTGTCTTGGCTATATGGGGTCTTTTTTGATTCCATATGCAATTTAAAATAGTTTTTTCTAATTCTGTGAAGGATGTCAATGGTAGTTTGATGGGAATAGCATTGAATCTATAAATTACTCTGGGCAGTGGCCATTTTCATGATATTGATTCTTCCTATCCATGAGGATGGAATGATTTTCTGTTTGTTTGCATCCTCTCTTATTTCCTTGAGCAGTGGTTTGTAGTTCTCCTTGAAGAGGTCCTTCACATTCCTTGTTAGCTGTACTCCTAGATATTTTGTTCTCTTTATAGAGATTGCAAATGGGAGTTCATACATGATTTGGCTCTCTGCTTGTCTATTGTTGATGTAAAGGAATGCTTATGATTTTTGCACACTGATTTTGTATCCTGAGAGATACACAAACTAAAATTGTGTTCTCAGGATACAACTTTAAATTCTATATGTTTATTATTTTATTCAGTTTTGTGTTCAAGTCACCCTATGTGCTATCATTTTTCCCATACACAGATGAGAAAATTGAGGCCCTGGGAGATTAAATTACTTGCTCAAGAGAGCACACCTATTCTATTAAAAGGGAGATAAAATTATATTTATAATTTTTAAAAATATAATTCTGGAAACTTTAGCAGCTTTTTGACAAGTGTTTTGCTTTTGTTGTCAATTAATACTGTTACCAAATGATACTCTTCTTAATTTATTCATATCCGCAGTGACGAATTGCACAAAATTATCCAAAAGATTATTAGATAGGTCTCATTTAGTGGCGACCAAGAGTAAACAAACTATTTTAAGCAAAAAGATAATTTCTTGGCATGAAGTACTAGGAAGTACAAGTGTACAGATGGCCTTAGACATGGCTGGATCTGGGTACTGAAATATGTAATCAGAATATTATCTCTCCCGATCTGTCCGCATGCTTTAATCTGTATTAACTTCATTTTTAGACAGGGGAGACTGAGTATATCACAGTTTTAGGAAGTCGACCCTCAGTCGGTCTGCCTGTATTCCAGTCCTATCTAATTAGAAACAGATATTACAAATAAGTTCTTCAACATTGTTTAGTTTACTTCTCAATAGCACCTAGAACAGTATTGGCACATACTAGATGCTCATTATTTTTTTTTTATTTTTTTATTTTTGAGATGGAGTCTCGCTCTGTTCCCAGGCTGGAGTGAAGTGGCGCGATCTCAGATCACTGCAACCTCTAGCTTCCGGTTTCAAGTGTTGTCGTGCCTCAGCCTCCCGAGTAGCTGGGACTACAAGCGCCACACCACAGCGCCCGGCTGATTTGTGTGTGTGTGTATGTGTGTGTATTTTTAGTAGAGACGGAGTTTCACCAGGTTGACCAGGCTGGTCTCAAACTCTTGACCTCAAGTGATACGCTGGCCTCGGCCTCCCAAAGTGCTAGGATTACAGGCGTGAGCCACTGCACCAGGCCTACATGCTCACTAAAATTTATTAACTGAATGGCTTATGTAAAGAAACTCTTGTTGAATTACTGGAAGAAGTTAAGGCAAACACCTGTCTTTGATAATACTTATTCTAACATGTTATTTATAAGCTTGGTTATATGTACAGTGAGATTTTACCAAGTTATGATTTGTATAAGAAAACATTTATTAGAGATAATAAGTTCAAAATATAAACAGGTAAGGTAGAAATGGTACACGCGAATAACAAACATGAAAGTGCAGATGGAACTGTGTTAGGAGGCAGGACTCAACTCTGGAGGCGGGGCTCAGATACCAGACCAAATTGAGGACTAGCTAAGACAAGGACTGGGCGGAAGTAGCTTTCCTGAAGACATGTTCACTAGTGTGTCATGTCAGTTTACCACTGCAATGGCAGCACCTGCGAGTGACCACCACCTTTCCAGGCAATAACCCGATGACCCAGAAGTTACTACCCTTTTCCGGGAAATTTCTACCTAAACCGCCCCTTGATCTGTATTAAAAGTAAGTAGGCCAGGCTTCACACCTGTAATCCTAGCACTTTTGAAGGCCAAGGCAGGCAGATCACTTGAGGCCAGGAGTTGGAGAACAGCCTGGTAAACATGGGGAAACCCGTCTCTACTAAAAACACAAAATTAGCCAGCCCAGGCCTGTAATCCCAGCTACTCGGAAGGCTGAAGCATGAGAATCGCTCGAGCCTGGGAGGCAAAGGTTGCAGTGAGCCGAGATTGCGCCACTGGACTCTAGCCTGGGCGACAGAGCAAACTCCATCTGAAGCAAAACAAAACAAAACAAGCAAACAAAACAAAACAAGCAAACAAAAAAAGTAAGTGTAAATGTGATTGCAGACCTGCCCTGAACTGCTACTCTCAGCACACTGCCTATGGGGTAGCCCTGCTCTCTGCAGGAGCAGTCGCAAGAGTTGTAACACTGCCAGAGCTGTTAACACTGCCGCCTCGATACAACTGTTTTCTTCTACCCTACCACCAGCTTGTCCTTGAATTCTCTGCTGGACAAAGCCAAGAACAGTTGCGGGCTAAGCTCCCCTGTCCTGCATCAGAATGGCTTGAAAAGTTACAAATTGTCAATGACAAAATGTAAATTGACACTAATAAGTTTATCACAAAATTGAGCCCTTAAAAATGATTTCAATGTTATATTAGGAAAAAAGCTTCCTTTCCTGCTGTTTTTCTATGTATTCACAGAAAAAAATTCATAGTTTGTGTGATAATTGTTTATTCAATCTTGAATAAAACTTATAAGCAACTACATAGAGTTACCTTGGACTCCTCTTTATCGTTTAACATGTGGATGTAACATTCAACCTAAACTCATTCAAGTACGGAAGGGTGATGTTTTCTTAATATTAGTACAGTAGAGTTCACAGATAGATGTTTTTGGCTATGTTATATTTTGTAAAATGGCTGTTTCTAAGACAAATTCATAAGAGCTTCTGCATATAATGAAGCCATAGTCTTCAGGTAAAAAAGAAAAAAAAAAAACCCTCTAGTTAGGCAAGTTTTCTCTTTATCTGAAGGTTTGTAAGTTCAAAATTAACCATTTAAAAATGATCAGAGGATTTTAAATTAATGTACGTTTTTATGCAGAACATGCAAAGTTTAAACTGTTTCTTAGTGACTTAGGAGTGATCATCATGACTATTAATTACACACAGATGCTGTACTAGGCTCTTTCAGGCATTTAGGGTTACTTGCCTATGTTTTAATTCATGGTACTACTACTGTGAGTCCTCCACCCTCCATTAGAGTTATTTATTTATGCTCTGCCTTATGCTAAAGGACTTAATATTCCTTAAAATACATCTTAAAAGATTTTTTTCTGTGTCAGTTTGCCAAGAGTAATGGCCTCCAGCTCCATTCATGTCCCCACAAAGGACATGATCTTGTTCTTTTTTGTGGCTGCATGGTATTCAATGGTGTATATACACTATATTTTCTTTATCCAGTCTGTCATTGATGAGCATTTAACCAAATACTGCATGTTCTCACTTATATGTGGGAGCTAAATGATGAGAACACATGGACATATAGAGGGGAACACTCTGGGCCTATTAGAAGGAGAAGGGTGGGAGGAGGGAGAACAGGGAAAATAACTAATGGGTACTAGGCTTAATCCTTGGGTGATGAAATAATCTGTATAACACACCTCCAGGACACAAGTTTACCTATGTAACAAACCTGCACTTGTACCCCTGAACCTAAAAGTTTAAAAAAAAAAGATTTTTAAAAAAATGTTAAGAAAATGAAGAAATCAGGACACTGATGAATTAAGTAGAATGAATAAGACGAAGCTGCGGACGATATTAGTACACAAAGTACATGTTGTGAACTGCTGCCCATATGCTGGAAGAAGGCACACATGACTAGCAAGCCCCAGATCAGTGAGATATCAAATGGGCTGCAGTTGTTTGTGTTCGAAGGTGCAGAAGAATCAGAACCATTTCTGGCACTGAACAAAACTTCCCAGGGTCTCCACAGCTTCCCACATGTTCTCTGTTTTACCTGGAATGTCCTTCCACCACTCTCCACCTGGCTAACTCTTTTTGAAAACACTATTCAAAAATCCGTCATCCGTATCCTGAATGTTTAGTTATCTTTCTCCTCCATAGTGTTGAAAGCTCCTCAGTGGAGATTTCCAATGGAGCTCCTCCTAATAAACATGCTCATTATAAATCTAAAAAGCTAGTTTCTTAGAGCTATTTTTATAGCTTTTCCTACTGTACACACACTTCAGGGGGAAGAAAAAAACCCAGCTTTATAGTTGAACTAACACAGTGCAATTTAATACCTGCAACTAGGGGCCTCACTTCATTCAGAGATATATTTTAGCAAGATAGATGTATTGCAAATCATTATACAACTGTAGGAAATTATTATTTCAACCAAATACTTGATATCTGTTAAGCAATGATGAATTTGAAGTTACTTTAATGTATCTTGAGAACAGTGATTCTACGTTGCTTCTTTAAATATGGAGCAGTTTACTTTCCTGTCAATGGAACTGGGTATGACATTGACTTTTGTAGGGTACGAAGGCATGCACCTGTACCTGGGCCAAGGGAGATCCTACTCCAGCATGCAGAGAAATGTAAAATGGCTTTAATCATGCCAGATATAAAGGCTGCTCTAATTGGATGTTTTGTCTTTGATATTGCCTCTTTCCTTGATTAAGCTGTTAGCTATCACTTCTTACGACTCTCCAAATACTTACATATTCAAAAATTTCCATTTATAGTGTGTTAGATTAGTAAACTAGATATTTAAGCTTATTTTAAAATTATCTAAGTAAAAATATGGTGTACCTCATATAGACCTAACTGAATACATTCTGATGAGTATGAGATGGTTAAGGTGGATATTAAACCTGCTTTCCTGCCTTGAGAGCTCTTCTACCTCTCCACATCCAGTTACTCAACAAGCTACACCATTTCACTTCTGAAATAGCTCTGCTCCTGTTTTTTAGCTGTCTCTTTATTTGGGGGCTTATATCATCTTACATGGCATATTGCAGAAATACCCTGTTTGGTCTCTCTGTCATTAATCTCAACCCTTCTAATCCAACCTTTACACTCATCTTTTGGATACCTTTCATAAATGCAAATCTTTCTATAAATACCTAACAACCTTGGAATAAAAGCCAAATTCTTTTCTCACTTGATTATTCACACATATTTTTGTTATGTGTTATGCATTGTGTTGGGTGCTTAACAACACACACAAAATCTTTCCAGGATTGTCTCTTCCTTGCTTCAACTCCCAGCTTTCCCCCACTCATAGTCTATGAGTACATTTATTATCCAGAAGTATGAACTCTTCCAGAATGCAGAATATTCTCTCATATTTCCAATTCTTTGCATATTCTGGTGCTTCAGCATGAAATATTCTTCCCTTCTTGTCCTTTTAAGACTCATCTCCTCTGTAAAGACTTCTCATCACTTCTCCCCATCCTTAGGCAGAGATAGAGACTGTTTTGGTGCTCAAATAGCCATGTTTTCTATACTTACATGATAAGTTTAATCATGGCGTTTGTAACTGTTTGTGTCCTTGCATTATTTTTTCTAATAGATTGGGAAGACAGGGGTATTATCTTGTTCATCTTGTGTCCATGACAAATAGTACATGTTCAGTTAATGACTACTGAAGAAATTACTGAGTTATCAACTGCCTGCTTTAGGTGGGCAATAAATTAATGGCACTACCATGGTCCAAGCCCTATTGTATCATGTTTATTTGCAAAATTGCCTTCTACCTTCCCTTCTGATTAGATTGTGAGCCCTTGAAGATCAGGGAGTTATTACTAATATGATATCTAGAAAAATGCTTAGCATGTAGTAAGTACTCAATCCATAATTATTGAATTGAATTGTAAGTACTCCAACAAATTTCCATGTAGTTTGTTTGAACTTCTAAAATGATGACATCATTGTGTGATTAATAAAGGCATTTAAAGAAGGAATTACAGAACTTCCTAAGGAAATCATTTCTCTTAGTTCTCGCTCTCTTCTGGTTTCTTACCCACTCTAATAGACTAATTAGACTTGCATAGAGATGGGACAGCAGGCTGTGGAAGGGAAAGCTGTATAATGCAGTAGAAGTACCACAAAAATAAAAAATAAATTGGATTTTTTGATGACAAAAAAAGTACAGAAAAAAATTGCTGGAAACATTAATTCAAGAAGCATCTTAGGTGAGAGGAAGCAGAATCAGAACTGTGTTTGGGGAAGGAAGCAGTCAAAGTGAGGCAGTTTTGACAGTATGTGGTGGATACTCTCTCTGGTATGACTAATTGAGAATTGATTGTGCATGCAGAAAGGTTATGTTTTATTAAGGGAAACCTTTTTTCCCTTTTGTCGTTATGAAATCCGCTCTTCTGCAGATGTTATTCCCTTCCCATACTACACCCTCATTAATTTATAATTTACCGCATTGCTTTAAAAGTGCTGCGCAGATTTCCTGTTTCTCTCCCATGCAGTGCTTCTAATAGAGAAAGTCAACTCAGGATATAGGTTGAAATGCTGCTTGTCTTGATGGCTGCATGCCAGACTTGATGGTGCCAAAACGTTTCACCAATTGTCTCTTAGATCATTGTAAATGTTTCAAAGTGCTATTTCATAGGCTTTAAGAAAGTGAATTTACACTCTAAAACAACTCTTTCACTATTGACTGTAAATTGACTCTGGTGTTTGGAATCTGGAGTCAAAGTCAAATGATTTCCTGGTGGGATTCTGTTAATTTCCAGGACAAGGACTCAAAGACAGAAGGGTACGCTTTCTTCAAGTGAAGATTCTGAGGGCAGAGGCAAAAGAAACACAGAGAAGGAAATGAATACCCCTTCTCCCATCATAACTCTTCTCTCTGCCAGTAAATTTGACAGAACTTGGGAAATATTTGTTTGGGTACAGAGAGGTAGAAAAATAAGTGAAAAGGGCTTTTCAATTTTTAATTACCCAACATGCCTTTAGTGAAGATAGGGGTTAAAGGAGGATTAGTTTTCACATTTCTTTTCATTGATTACTACTTTACTGATATATAGGAAATAAAATGATAAATTACAATTTAGATACATGTTTTCAATTTAAACATCTTGAATATGAAATGCCTAAGAGATATATAGATGGAAGCTTCAGGACTTTTTAGAGATTTCAAGTAAATGTGTGTGTGTGTGTGTGTGTGTGTGTGTGTGTGGGTGGGTGGGTGTGTGTGGTGTGTGTTGGGGTGAATGTATTACTATGAAGTATAATACAGGGGTTAAAATCTCACATATCTCACATGTTCCAGACAGAGAACATACATACATAAAGCAAAACCAGAGTGGAGGCTGATAGGAATATGTGCCTGGACAAAAGGGGCAGTAACTATTAAGCTTTTGTTGATTACTGCCAAAGAAGAATGCAGGCCAATGTGACCAAATTTGGTGTTTTTCCAAGAGAAACTGGAAAACTATATTTTTGCTCATTCAATGTCACATGAATATCTGCAACTAACTAAAAATTGAAATTTTATGATGGCCAAATAAAACACATATATAAGGCAAATTCAGCCCCACAGGATACAAGTTTGAGACCTCTGGATTAAAGTCTTATTGAGAATAAAAGACATGTAACATGTTAAGAAATTGAAGAGTGGTCTAAGCCATTACATAACTGGAAGTCAAATTAAATAAAATTAAGTGTCAATGGATAAACTTGTAAGTGTTCTGAAAAGGGAGAGATCAATGTTGGTTGAGGTTTAAACAAAATTATGTGAAGAAGTGGGGCTTTGCCTGAAACGTGAGGGATGATTGGCTATCATTGGCAATAAACAAGGGAGAAATAGAGATGATACTTAGGGAAGACAGTGAGTAGCTTATTCTTAGTGGGAACAAAGAAAGAACTAGAACCATTTCTCCTAACTCCTGGTTTATTGTTTTATCTTCCATGTTCTACCACCTCCTATTTGATCTTGGATAAAACAAGGACACATAGAAATATTAATTAATTAAGCAAATATTTATTGAGCACCTACTGTGTGCCAAACACTTGTCTAGGGTGTGAGGTACAGTATATATTAATGCTGTATACATGCTCTCCCCCATAGGAAAACAGCTCCAGCTTTTTTACATAAACATTCACACTAGATGCACTTTAATTATTCTAGAAGGCAGGGAAATTATTTGAGAGTTTTCATAATCCTGGTGAAATATAGTAAAAAATAAAATTTTGAATACGGACATACTATATCAAGAGCAAATAGTTGTGCCAACATTTCTAGAAGCAAATGAGTATTAAACAATATCTTGTTTATCTAAAGCTAATAAAATTTAGAAATGGGTAGCCAAACTAAAATAGCAATTTGATCAGCTAATGAACACATTTCATCCAACAGCCATTGAATGAATACTTATCATAGGGACAAGTATTAAAATCAATGTAAGTAATATTATTATACTTTGTTTCCTTGGCTCTTATGCCCTTTGATAAGGTGGCATGTGGATTTGGAGATAATAGAAAAGAAAAAAAGAAAATTATTTTGAGGAGGGTGAAACTGATGTGTGCCACCCCAAATCTTTGATTATATATTTTATGTAGCATTTCATTGTATAAAGAAATAATATACATGTATAAATATTTTTTTAAAAAATTGGATTTCTAGTTTCAGCAAATGCCTTTATGCTCTTTTTAAAATATGACAGTCTGGTTTACCATTGAAGTACATTATGCATCAAAGGACCCATATTTGACAGTGTACAAAGTTATGTGTTTAAAAATAATTACACTGTTAACCAATGAATATGAGTTAGTATTGGGAAGAAAAGCTTTATTCAAGTGTTCATTGCCCATAGCAAAGTAAATTATAGAACAGAAAGTTAATAAAACATCTAAGTTGATGTTTCAAACTCAATATTACTTTTAAAACATCATCAAACAGTTGAAAGCCATCCCAAAGGGATTAGTTAAAGCCTAGGTGACTGAATACAATATATGTACTTACAAAGCTTTCATTGCATAGTGACATTATATTCAAAAAATACTATGTTGCTGGCCTAACCTTTCCATCTGTTTCTCACAGTCTTCTTATCCAGGCAGTTTTCCAAGACATACAGAATATTAGCTATGCACTCTCTAAATTTAACTTGAGAGAGATCAGATCCATATTACAAGAAAAAATAAAGTGTCAGCATGACCATCTTAAATCTGTATCTTGGATATTATTTTTAAAAGCTAGTCTTTCCAGCTGACGTACTACATAACAAATACAATACATTTTAACCTTATTTTCTTGTGCACCTTTCACAAATCCATACTTCAATCATGAAAAGGGATACAAATCAATATTCACTTAATAATTTTGATTAGAAAAGGTAGACCCCAAAGGACCATTCCAGTATTGCAATTTCAGTAATATTTCACCTCCCTCAGTCCTATTTCTACTGCATCAGCACAACATTATCTCAGCTAGCAGCCATTAAGATGGTTTTCTCTTTCATGTTGATGCTCTTGCATACATTTTACAGCCTGTTCTGATGGAATTTTTATCTTCGCAAATGTATTTCCTAATTTGTCTATTTCTGTTTCCAGTAAACTTTAGTCTACAGACTAAGAACTCAAAAGTTATAGCTACCTTTAAGTTACATAACTTTAGAGACAGAATTTTCTACAGTGAGAAATTTAACATACTTTCTTAAGGCATTTTGGTGAACAACTAAACTTTCTTGTTAAATTTTTGCTTTGCAATTTACAAGAATTGGGAATTTGGAGTGATTTGAGAAAAAGAAGATTATTCAATGGATACCACCTGCGTCATAAGGCTAGACTAATTCTTTTGAAAGGTTAAAATTGGCAATTACTTTAAATGATCTTTTGTCGACTTTTGGAGGTAACACAGATGTGTACTACATTTTTCCCAGTGAATGTGTTATAAAATTTAACTGTAGGGTAGTGAGGCTGTGGATTCAGAGACATAATAAAGCTATTTGGAAATCTGGGAGATTTTGTTTTGTTACAGAAATATTTTCCCTGAAGTCCCTTAGTCAATAGAAGGAATGCAATTTCCTAGGATCTGCAGATTACTTTATATGAGTGATTGACAACTTATAAAACTTGCATCTTTCATAAAGAAGGTTTTTATATTGCACAGATATTTTATTCACCACAAGCAAGATTAAAATAAGCTAATGAAATATGCAACTTGTTATTTCACATTTAGTGACTATGAAATAACTGCTGCTCTCAAAGAACCAATCTGTCAACCTCCAGAGGACTAAATAGTGCATGGGACAGGGGACAGTCATGACTTAGCTACTCAAATGCATTTTTTCTTGTCCGACTATATTATTAGATAGTATTGGTAAAATTAAGATTTTTTTAAATTAAAACTTTTACTAAAAGCTTCTATTTCAAGGAATTTTTGAATATGAAATGGGATTTAGTGGATCAAATTTTTAAAATATTAATAGGTTAATATTTTTATATTGTGCATAATCCTGGTTCCCAAACAGATAAAATTTATATATACAAAGAGTTTAGTTATGGGGGGTAAAGTGAAAACTTTAAAAAGAAATATTTTCTATTTAACAAAGACATACAGGTGACTCTTAGCTACTCAAGGTAGGACAATCTCAATCCATGAAGAGATTGTAAGTGTGTTTGAGTCAGGAGCCTAGTTTTTCCTTTATATTTTCTCCTTCATAACTGTAAGCATATTAGGACAAATAACAACTTTTTATTGTATTGGGGGCTCTTGAAATAATGTAGTATATTTTCTACTGTATAGAAAGCTATATTTTATCATAAAAACAGAAAAGTTTTAGCAAGGAGTAATCAAATTTGTAAATTTGTATTTAATTTACAAAATTAAATACAGATAATTATGGTGGAATTAGTTGACAAGAGATGAAAGTATAAGACAATAGTTTGGTAGAGGAAATATTAGTATGCGTGCCATCCTTGAAGAATATTTTAAAAATATAGTTTGCATAAAGATCTTAGTGGTAGGATTTAACAGATTTTGACAGATGCATTCAACAGTGTAACCAACAAGCTAGTCAACGGATGGAACATCTTCATCACCCAATCTTTTTCCAGTCAATCTCCCCTGTACCCAGTGCATAGAAAACCAGTGCTTCCGTTTCTATCATCATAAACTGGCTTTGTCTGAATTTCATATAAATGAAATAATATGATATATACTTAGATATTGGGATAATGAAATAAATGAGAAAAAATAGTATCACTTAGAAGTTAGAAGAGGCAAGGAAAGTGTTGTCAAAATAGAAAAGGCTTGTGTATATTGTTCATGAGCTCAAGGAAAAAGATCTGTGGTGAGAAAGAGCTGAAAGATTCAAAAGCAGGCATAGCAACGATGTGATTTTGAAAGAGTAAAAACATCTTTTCTGAATTGAAGGTAACAAGGTGTGCAAACATAAATTCATAGTGGTGTCAGTCAACACTGTTACATGACCTTTTTCAGAAAATTCTGAGCTGTTAAGGAGTGGGTTCAGAAGAATCAGAAGACGTGATTTAGTCAATATTAGTCACAGGCAAGATGGGTTCAGCAGAAGATCAGCTGTGGAATGAAAATTAGAGCCATAGTAAAAATATGTAGAGAAAAAGAGACAATAGTAAGGATCGAAGGAATGGCATTTGCTATGCATAAGACATTTCTGCTCACTGATTATTTGTGGATTGGACTAGTTTGTTACCAGTTTTAGCACAAAATCTGAAAGTAGCCGTCTCTAGCTCACACTTCAGTTCTCTTTCCAGCTTTAAATAATTAACTTGTTTACTTGAACCTATCATGGTTGATAATCCTCAACAAGTTTAGGAAATGTTTTACTTCTCCTCCTACTGGTTTTTTTAAGTTTCTACTCCTACTGATATTGTAGATAAACATTAGTATGTATTTGTTAATAAAATCTTCTTTCAAAAAATTTGAAATTTTTAGTTTTTAATCCTTCACAAAAGTATCTATATTTCCGATTAAATTGACCAGAAATCTAGACCGCTGTGCATTGCCAGAGGTAAATAGATTCTGACTTTAAACACGAGGAATGATACAGCAAGAAAAAGACAGTTGTTGCCCTAGAAGCAGCTCTACAATGACTTCGCTAACAGTGATGCTATTTTCTAAATTGTCATCTACTCCATAAAACATTAATTTTGCATTCATCTTTTATTGAAAGCAGTCCTTATACACAGTTTCTATTTTAAAAATAACTATTTTTTAAAATTTATTTTACCATTTATTTCTTGGCCCTTAAGTTCTAGCTCAAAGAACATGATGACTTATTATCCCTGCTCCATGATTATGCCTTCTTCACTGCTCAACAGTTTGGAGGAGCTCCTGTCCTGGTGGGTCTAGCTAGATTCCCCTAATTTCCAGTGCTTGCTCCACCTAGTAAGTGTCTTTCTGTGCATCTTGAAAGTTCTCCAAGAAAGCGTGGATGAATAGGCCAGTGTCACTACACGCTTAAGTGTAAATAGCAGCCACTTCAGCAATCAGGGACAAGAGATCGGGCAAAAGCATTGTTTTGTTTTTTTTTTTTTTTTTTTTTTGAGACGGAGTCTCGCTCTGTCGCCCAGGCTGGAGTGCAGTGGCGCGATCTCGGCTCACTGCAAGCTCCGCCTCCCGGGTTCACGCCATTCTCCTGCCTCAGCCTCTCCGAGTAGCTGGGACTACAGGCGCCCGCCACCACGCCCGGCTAATTTTTTGTATTTTTAGTAGAGACGGAGTTTCACCGTGGTCTCGATCTCCTGACCTCGTGATCCGCCCGCCTCGGCCTCCCAAAGTGCTGGGATTACAAGCGTGAGCCACCGCGCCCGGCCTAAAAGCATTCTTTAACATTGTGCGATCTTCACATTTTTGTTTAACGATTACTGATTTATTAAGGCTGCATATGTTCAGAAGATTCTGTTCCTTGTACAAGAAGTGTTTAAGTGCTTTTCTTATATCAATTTGTTCTTTCTGAATTTTTTTTTAAATCTTCTCTTCCCAGCTTCATTAGTTATCAAAATCATTCTTTTTCATGTGCCAGGATGTGGCCCAAAGGTTAACTTGTCCATCTAACTTAATCAAGAGGTGACTGTACTCTGGTATCCCTGAGACATGCAGAATCAAAAGGTTATAAACCCTGAATGTTTAGAACATTATTTCAGCACATATTAATTAGTGACAAATGACCTGAATTGATTCTATCTAGATCCAGTTCAAATGAGCAAGCAGATATTTGACTTTTAGCTTCTAATGCTAGAAGCCTGGATGTTGGATTTTTTTTCACAAGGAGACTCAGTGTCTAGTTTCAACAGCTTGAACAAGTTAGGCTTTTGATTTTATCAGTCCCACACAGGGTGAGCAGGCTCTGCAGAAATGACTTGCATTAAGTAAAGCTGTCAGAAACTGATTTATAGAGCAAAATGGCATTTTATCAATTTGCAGGCAGAAGAGAAAGAGAAGGGACTTTGCAACTGTGTAGAATGGAGTTTAATTCTCAACTTTACCATTTAATAGCTGTGTAACTTTGGAGATGTAATTTAATCTCTTTAAATTTATTTTTCCCATTTCTAAAATGAGTATAATACATATTCAGGACTCTGGTGAGAATTACATAGGCAATGTATGAAAAGTGCCTAGAAACCTCTCTGGAATATACTATGTGCTAAGTAAATATTAGTTTCTTTTTCATCATTTCTATTGAGAACAGAAATGTTTATCTAGTAAGACTTTGGTGCACTTGTGGGTAGATTCCTTCAGAATGTCAGCCTACAAATTAAATAGTCCTTTCATGAACATGGAGTTACACAAAGGATGATATTTTCATCTAGTACAGGATTAATGGATTGATCTTCTTTCACCTAGAAATGTCTCTGTGTGGATTGCTGGTATTGAACATTATTAGCCTTAAAGAGCCTCACTCATGGAGAATGTGAGAGGCACACAGGGAAATTTTGACTATACGGCTCTCCTTTTTAAATACTCCTAATAAGTTGTTAACTTCTCATATTATAATCTTACTTAGAAGATGACATTCTTAGTTTATTTGACTCCTAAACTTTTGGGACAAGTACTTAATTAGAAAAATTTTATAGGATCTTCAATGAGGTTTGGAGATACCTTAAAATTATCAGAAGTGATTAGGGTGTGGTTTCTACATTTTCAAGTTGGTTCTTACTGACTTTAATTTCTGATGATTTTCAAACCCTGAAACTTATTTTGTATCTTCAGTGTACATAGTTAAAATTACACTTAAAAACAATTAAAATGAGGTATCTCATTTTGCAAAACAGCACTGTGGCTCATGTAATACTATACATTTTTACCACTACTGCCTTCAAGCACTTATAAAACTTCTTTCCTTATTTTTCATTTCTTGTGTTCAGTATTTCAGTTTTGTTGACAACTGAAAATGGGAATTAAATTTGAGGAATCCCTTCAATGTGGTTGTGTTTTGCCCCATGAAAAAGAAGTGGTAATTTATATCAACTCTCAAGAAATTTAGGTAAGGTGTGGGATGAAGGCAATAAAAACATAATTATAATATGATGTACTAATGTGGAAGAACAAATTTTGAGTGTAGCAATAGAGGAGTGTCTGATTCAGACTAAACATGTACCTGCAAGTTAGTCAAGAAATAACGAGACAATCTGTTACCAAACTCTCGGCTTTGCCGTTCTCTTTCTCTGGCACTACTATGAACCAAGATAAATAATTATACAATATGTAATAAAGCCACCTTGTTAATTGCCACTTAATAAAAATAAATTAGTAAAAAGTTTCGTTAATCAATCATTGGTGCATTGGTTGCTTCAATAGTAATGCTGAGATTTGATGGCATGGCTTTGACGGTCCACATTCTTCCCAAGTGATAAATAGTAAACTCTTCTTTTAATCGTCAGACTGTATCTATAGTCTTGACTAGCATCCATTCAATAATATTAATTTGTCATAAAAGAATATAGAATATGCATCATTTTGTTCAGCCTGTCAGCACTGCAGGAAAATCAGCTCACACATATGTCATGAAGAAGATGGTGGTTTCATGTCCCTGGTTGGCAGGCAGTACACGTGAGGTTGCTGGTATAATTTACTTTGCCATTTCTATTCCCTTTCTGAAAAAGAATTCCTTACTACTAAGGCTGCGCAGGTCCATATGCAATGACCAAGAGTACATAAAGATAATGTTCAGTTCAGTTCAGTTTTGTGGTGTGTTTGTATTTAAAATGTGAAGTAGCATATCTATATGCATTCATGTTTATTTGAACAAATGCTGTAAGTCCCCTGCAACCTTTTATTTAAGGTATTGTATTTTTCTACACTAGAACTTTGTTTGATTTTTATTTTTCTGATTTCATGTGCTATTTATTTATTAATCTTGAGCATGAATGCTTATGTTTGAGCATAGTTAGATGCTTTAAAATCCATGCATAATAATTCAAGCATTTGGGTTTCAAAAGAACCAGTTTCTTTTGGTTGGTCATTACCTACTTACAGTTTCTTTTGATTGGTCATTATATGTGAGCATTGTCCTGCTTCTTCATATGTGTATCAATTCTGTATCATACACTGGATATTGTGAATTATTGTAGAGACTTTGGATTCTGTTATATTCCCCCAATGAGTGTTGCGGGTTTTTTGTTGTTGATACTTGTTTGTTTAATAAGGCAATCAGTTCAATACTTTGTGACCACTGTGGTAGGCAGCAGTTGAAATTTCTGTTCAGATGTTTTAGCCTTAGTATTTTAAGAGTCTGTACTGCACAGTTGAGAGTTCTGCTAGATATTAGGTAGAGTTTACACACAGCACTTGTCCTTCTTCTCCCTCCAGTTCTCTCTTTTTCAGTATTTCTTCTCCTCGCTTTCCAGGTGCTATGGTGGTTCCAAACTCTATTTCTTTTAAACCAGTAACACCATGAACATTATTTATATAAATTGAAGGCAATGGAGACAGACCAAAATTAAACAGAAAGTAGAAAAAAAATTAAAAGACAAAACCTAGAAAACGAATGGCCCTGGGTGAGTTTGGGTGAGTTTCTTGTTTTTACAGGATTTTGTCTGAGGACCAAATAAATAACTAAATGTTTGTACAAAATGTACTATATATACATATTCATTCCACAATTTGTAGTTTAGAATTTGTATCTGTAGGGAAGTTGGTCTATTTGGAACTCTGAAAGCAGAACTCCATTCCAAACTTTTTAACTGCTGTTATCACCTTCTGGAATATGTCCTTTTAATATCCCTCAAATTTATTTCATATTGTCCCAGTTTATCAAACATTTAGGACCCAATCGTATTTGTAAAGGAATCTTTTTCTTACCATTCTAGCTGACAGTGCAATCATCATCTCATATTGGAACTTAAATTCCCTGGCTTACTTCACCTCTCAGAGCCCCAGTTTTCATATCTATAAATACAGAAATAATCATTCTTACCTCATGGGGCATCATCAATATTAATAATACAATATTATGCATGTATGTATGGTATATTGTATATTAATATATAATATTAACATAATATACCATACACACATTTATATACACACATATACATATATGTGTGTGTATGGTATGTTATATTAAGTGTGTGTGTGTATATATATATACACTTAATATATATACGTATATAATATATATACATATATAATATATATACATATATAATATATATACATATATATAAATATATATATATACACACACACACACACATATTAGCATGGTTGATACCTGGTAACTATTCAGCAAATTATGGGTGTAATTATGGGTTTAACTTCTGTCTACAATTTTTACTTAAATTGAAAGGCATGCATTTTTCAATTGCTACCTAAAGTCTCAGAAGGCTGCAATCAAGTATGAAGGCCAAGATGAGAAAGAGTTTATGCATTTACTTGATAACTCAAAAAAACACATATGGTAAATTATTCTTTTGTGCCACAGTAAATACTGAATATATTGGTGTCAAGCAATGGCTTAATTAATAGGATAAGCAACGATGTTCATAGAAGTTAGGAAACAAGTGTTTAGGGGTTAAATTATAATTAAAATAATTGACCTCTTAATAACTGAAAATGGTCCATACCTAAAAAGTTGGTATAAAGTTATTATAAGTAGGATTAACTATCATTCATCAGCATTTTGTAACACTCAGATTTGAAAGAAAGAGAAAAAGAGAGCGATAAACAGGATTTATTCACAAGAGAACCTTCTGTGGCATTTTTTGAAGATTAGAATAATCAGTTCTAACTCCTAAGACAACCTATAAGTGTACAATAAGAATTGATATTTATAATGATGATTCTGAATTGCACAATTTAACTCATCAAATATGTTCATTCTCTTCCATAGATTATACTTAATAAGCCAAGTAGGGGATTCAATCATTTTCAAAAGATTTTTAATAAGGACTGAAATTTTAAAAATGTTTTCCTCCCTAGTTTACTTTAAATTCATGAGGAAATTTAATGAGTCAGATCATCCCATTTCCAGAGCATTGCACTATTTGTTAGGGTATACTTTTTTAAACCTCCAAGCTGCTCTGTGAAAGGTTACATTTATTTTTATGCTAATTTCCTGTCCTTACACTCAACTTCAACTGCCAAAAAGGAATGAGACTGGGGAAAGGGGAAAGAAAACAATAGGAGAGCCATTTATTCTTATACATGTAGGTCGACTTATTGGTTTATCGTCATTTAATTTGAATATCGCTTGGAAGATTTTATAGTGCGGAACAGATCAAAGTTGAAAGTGTGGGGAATACAATTTTTTATTGTTCACTAACTAAATAGTTCTTTTTTGGAAGCCAGAATTTAAATCTAGTCTGGTCAAACTGTTAAAAGAGAAAGAAAAAGTAAACATAGGAAAAGGAAATTTATGGGATGGAAAAATGTCATTTTCTAAGAACTTCTTGGTTGTAAAAAGCCTGATTATTATCCCACAAAAAAGTACACAAATGGAAAATAGGTCCAGATAAAAGGGGTCAAGTTTAGCAAGACAAATTTGATGGTGCGGAGAGCTTCTACATAAATACGACTTCATTTTAGATTATCTTCTGGGGTGACGTCTGTTACGGTGAGATAGCTCACAAAATTGGTGCTGGAGCTGATCAGCTGTAATGTAATAAGAAAAGAATTCATTCTGTGTTTTTTAGTGATATTATTGGATTAATCATGAAAAACAACTTTTTGGTTTTTTTCAAATTTATTTATTTTAAATTGACATAAAATCATGTGTATTTATCATGTACATGATGTATTGAAGTATATATGCATTGTGAAATGGTTAAATCTAGCTAATTAACAAATGCATTACCTCACATAGTTATCATTTTTATGGCCCAAACCCTTATACATCCACTCTCTTAGCATTTTTCAAGAATACAGTATGTCATTATTAACGCTAGTCCCCATGCTGTACAACAGATCTCTTGAAGTCATTCCTCCTAACTATAAGTATGTATTCTTTGACTAGCATCTCCCCAGCCTTCTCTCTCACTGACTACCTCAGCCTCTGGTAACCACCATTCTATCGTCTACTTCTGTAAGATCAACTTTTCTAGATTCTACATATCAGTGACATTGTGCGGTATTTGTTTCTCTGTGCCTGGCTTATTTCACTGAACGCAGTGTCTTCCAGGTTCATCCATGTGGCTGCAAATGACAGGATTTCCTTCTTTCTTATGGCTGAATAGATTATCCCCCTCATTTAGCCCTAGTTTTTTTTTTAGGCAGTGCTACTGATGCTCATTCCTTTATGAATTAATTTCTTTATTTGAACTTTTCTGGTTGGGAAAGGCAATATACATACGAATCACTAATACCTGAGAAGAATTCATTTCCCTAATTGCTTCCCTTTATGGAAGAAGACAGACTGGGAAAGCTTTAAATTCTAAAGTTTAAATCTTTTAGGGCTTGACATGACATCACATACCCCTTTAGAATTAATAGGAGGACAAGTTGCCCTGATAATCCTAAGGTTATCATTTCTGCAGTGAAGCAGGACACCAGCAGCTAGCACCCTCTTAAATTGTTGTATCAACTTAAGTGTATGTAACTCATTTCCTCTTATTCTGTCTAGAACAAAGAAAAACAATGTGACAATATACCTGTTTTATGGGTCTAGAAATTGAGGAACAAATAGGATTGTAAACATGAAAAGATCATTTTCAGGCACTTTCTTGTTCCAGGCAAGGAATATTCTTGTACGGATTGAGATGACTGAAAATCAAAACACTGAGTAATTTACCAAAGGTTATATTTCAAGTAGTGAGAGCTAGAACACACATTCTCAAGCACAGTGGTATTTTATTGCCACCAACTACTGTCTGATCTTCTCAAGATTCCTCAACTTTCTTATCTGCAAAATAAGGATAAAGATAAAAATATTTAACTCAAAATATAATTAGGGTGATTAAATAGAATAATGTATAAAAATGATTAGTAAAATATAAGGTGCTGTGTGTATATAAGATAATAATACTAATAAGGTGGGCCCATAGTAATTTTTTAATAACTATTCTCTTTTAATACAAAAATACATACTGCAAGACTCACATGTTGGTTGGAAATTTCCCTCAAATCACCTACCGATTACCCTTGATTTCCCATTGTTTTCAGTTTCTCAAAATGAATGAAATGAAATATAGCAGAATGTTAACCCATATAAAAATAAAGTGTACCCAAATATTGTAATGTAAAAAATATATGTATATATTAATATAGTAGAGCCAGAAGTGGAGTTCAAGCATGTTTAACCAAATAAGAGTTTTAATTTGCAGTTCAATCATGGGTTCAAACAGCCCATTTTTGGACCACAACAACATATATGTCTAGCTTACTTTAATTACCTTACTTCAAAAAGTCTTGATGTTACAAGAAAATCCTGCTTTTTAACATCCGACTCCCTTCTACCAGCATGTTCTTACTGCCTCCTTCTCCAGCCTGTCTCCCATGGTCTTTTATTATAGTTAGATCCTTACAAACTATAACTCTCTTGTCGCTTTCATCTTCCACTTTTCTTACTTAGCAAACCCAAACCTCTATAAATCCAGCTATCTGCCCACCCTAGGCTTAAATACAAACTGGTAAGCATAGCTGGATAAAAATTACTCAAGTATTACGACAAGTTTCATACAATGTGCATGACCATAAATCTCAGATTAACACACACCGCAGCTCAGAAACCCTGCAGTCTGGCCCTAGTGAATTCCTTTGTTATATGCTTAGAGTTTCTCTCAAAGCATATTATGACTAAGGAGTGTGTGTATAGGGCTCCCGTCCACAGGATTTCGTGGCACATTCCATCTTCTACACCACTCTAACCCACTGAAGTCCTAGAAAGGTATTTAGGTCAATTAAGCCACTAGACAATGTGAGCTGCTGATAATAAGGGGGAGCCAGACAGTTGTTTTTTTTTTTTTTTTAAAGTTAAGGTGGCTGCCTTCTTGTGTCTGTCACATCTAATTATTCAAAAGATTACTGCCAAGGTTGAGCCATGCTTTTAAGGGTCAACAACTACATAATTACCAACTCCATCATTATGAATATGTACCTGTGGTTCCATCAGTGCCTGTGGGTCTATCACTACCACAGGTAGTAGCTACATTTTGTAGCATTTGGTTTCATTCTCAGTAATTGGGAAAGTATCCTTTGAGGTTTTAGCAATTACCCAAAGCATATGCTGTTTTTCCAACAACATCAAATAGATTATGTAGACTTTGTTACAAGAATTTTGATGCTGTTCTGTTACTTGCCCTCCCATAATTTTGAATTAAAGATGTAATCAGGCACTGAATAGAACTGTTGATATGCACTGTGCATGTCAATCCTCTCCGTGTTATGCATGAAGCAACTTTGTGTGTTTGTGTATGTGGTCTGACTTCTTCCATAAAGTAATTCTTAGACTAGATTGAGGTTTTATATGAAAAATTTTATGAGAATATATTTTTTTTCTGGTTGCATGAGAGGATGTTCAGTCTGATTAAATTGTCCCCAGAACATGAGGTTAATACCTAAGAGATTTACTGCAACCTTATGTAACTTCATTCATTATTGGTCTAATTTGCTAAAAAGCTCTGCCTTTACCGACAAATGGAAATATTCAGGCTTAAGCCTTTTCTTGCGAAAAAAAAAAAAAAAAGAAAAAGAAAGAGAGAGAGCAAGAAAGATAGAAACTTTATTATCATTTTACATTCAAGGGCAATCTCTTTTTTTTATGTATGAAAGTAAGTGATATCCATCTACTACTTTTAAAATGAAGAAAGATGAGATCATTGACAATGAACATACCGCAATTTCAAATTAAAAATTTTAATAGTTTACTTATTATAATTTATTTATAAGAATTACTGTCTTTAAACCACTATTGGCTTACTAGTTGTTTTTTTTTTTTTGGTCACATATAAAATGCTTTACTGGTTCCAGTTAGTATATTTATTCAACTGCCAATTAAAGATTATCCCTATATTAAAAAAATGAATTAAAAAAACAACAAAAAAAATCCTGTAGCAGCTCAATTTGAGCAAAAAAAAAATTTAATTATCTAACAACTGTGTGGTTGAGACGTGGCTGGTGAGTTCATCTCATCGTACAGTTCGAATAGTTCTGCTATATTCTTGTAGATATAGCCAGCGTCACCCATTTAGTCCCTGCAGTGGCTGAAAACCTGGCAAGCCTTTTTCTAACCTACTTTTCTCCTTGATATTTGCTTACATTGTCAATAGGCTAAGGGGGTTGTTTTGAAGCCTGGATTTTGAATTTCAACTGTCAATCATAGTCTATTAATGTAGAAGGTTTTAAGTTTATAGTTTCCTCAATGAATGCATTTTCAAATGGTACAGATAACTCTATATAATATCCTCCATGGAATTTAGTTTATATGCTAGCAAAATTTAAAATGAGATTTTAAAAATATTCTGGTTGCTCTGAGGAGAAATCACTCAGGTAAATTTAGAAAAATAAAACAGTAAATTGCAATATGTGTTCTGTTCATCTGTTTCAGTTGTGTACTTGCTTGAAACTAATTTGCTGGCTGTGTTATCATTTCCCTTTAAAATGGTCTTTACTGAGTAGACAAAATATATCTGTAACTTTTCGTTAACTGGCGCATAAGTTTTAAACACAGAAGACTTAATCATGAACACATAATTTGGTAGTAAAATTTTTTTAGCATCAAATGTAACTACTTTATAAATTTCATGCTCAGCAAAACATTTGATTATTTGAATAAGTTTAAGGAAAAACACTTTTTTAATGTTGTTTCTGATTATTGGACTAGTTTTTAAAACTGGTAACTCATATCTGTCATCGCTTTTCCCAGTTTCTCAGGAACTTTACACACTTGTGTAACCCTTTCCCTCTGAACTGGATCCTGGCTCCCATCATGCTCTGAAATGTCCCATTTAAGAAAAAAATAGATTTCCATAACTTTACCTTCCCCAACTCTTCTATCACCTTCTTCTTCCTTCCTTTTTTACACCCAAACTTTTTGTAAATAGCTATCTATAACTGCTGTTATGTCCCCACATCCTGATTTTCTATGCATACCTTTCTCCTGAGGGTCTAATTCTATTTCAAGTTTCAGCCCTCCATGAAAATGATTCCTCCTAAGACCAACAATGGCCTATATTTCTAATCCAATGGGATTTTTGAGTTTTCATTTTCATGCCTTCTCTGGTGCATTCCAAGCTATTGATGATTTCTTCTTTGAAACACCTTGTTCTTGTCATCCAACACAGGGCACAATACTGGTTTCTTTCCTAATCCTGGGTTTCCTTTGCTGCTCATTCATCTACCTACACTTCCAATGCTGGAATTCCTTAAGCATCCGGTATATGTTTCTGTACCAGCTCTCTTCTTCCTCTAAATGTTTTCATTCACAACCATGACTACCATTGTCATGTCTGTGTTAATAATGCTCAAATATATACCTCTAAACCAAAACACTTCACTCATGTCCAAACCTAAATTTTTCCTCAGAATATCTCATAGTTTTTGCCTAAATTTATTATATCCCAGTAAGTACTCCATCTTCTTTCATAGACTTTTGTCTTTTCCATCTTTGCCATCTCTTTACTGGCTCCAGTTAGTATACTTTACTGGTTCCAGTTAGTATATTTATTCAACTGCCAGTTAAAGATTATCCCTGTACAAAAATAAATAAAATGAATAAAACAAACAACAAAAAAAATCATCCCGTAGCAGCTCAATTTGAGCAAAAAAATTGCCATCTCAGTAAGTGGCATATCCACCTTTGATCGCTCAAGCCAGAAACCTAGAAATCATTTGTTCACTGTGTTCTTTCGTTTAGTCTCCAAATATATATACAGTTTCTTCCCATTTTAAGTACCATGTTTAAAATGTTTCAAATGTTGATATGGTTTGGCTGTGTCCCCACCCAAATCTCAACTCCAGTTGTATCTCTCAGAATTTCCATGTGTTGTGGGAAGGAGTCGGGGGAGGTAATTGAATCATGGGGGCCAGTCTTTACCATGCTATTCTCGTGATAGTTAATAAGTCTCACAAGATCTGATGGGTTTATCAGGGGTTTCCGCTTTTGCTTCCTCCTCATTTTTCCTCTTGCCACCACTGTGTAAGAAGTGCCTTTTGCCTCCCACCATGATTCTGAGGCCTCCCCAGCCATGTGGAACTGTAAGTCCAATTAAACCTCTTTTTCTTCCCAGTTTCTGGTATATCTTTATCAGCAGCATGAAAATGAACTAATACAAATGTATATGTGTTTTAGAAAAATTGAAAAGGAAAATTCCCTTTTATATTTACCCACATATTTACCTTTTCTAATGCTCTTCATTTTTTTCAGAAGTTTTGAGCTCATTTGGTATTAATTCCCTTCAGCTTGAAGAACTAACTTTAGCATTTCTAGTAATATAGGTATATCTGTATATATCTTTATTTTGCTTTCATTCTGTAAAATATTTTTTGTTGAATACATAATTCTAGCTGGATTGATATTTTTCTTTCAATGCTTTAAAGATGTTGATTTATTGTCTTCTTGCCTCAATTGTTTCTGATTATTCTCTTCTATGTAATAGGTCAGTTTTCTCTTGCCCATTTTAGTATTTTCTGTCTTTGTTTTTTAGAAGTTTGACTATGCTGTGCCTAAGTTTGGCTTTGTTCTACTTAAACTGCTTGGGATTTACTGAACTTCTTAAATCTGTAAATTTGTGTCTTTCACCACATTGGGGGAAATGTTGACTATTATTTCTTCTGCCTCATTCTCTCTCTACTCTCATTCTTGGATTGAAGACATTTATGTTACAACTTTTGATATCAATGCTCAGCTTCCTGAAGCACTGTGTTTTTTTAATGTTTTTTCCATTTTTTAGATATAATATATTTTATCTCTCTTGAAGTTTACTGATTCTTCAGTCATTTTATTCTGGTATTAATTTCAAATATACAGTATTACATATTTTAAATTTTACTTATAGACTTCCATTTGGTTCCTTTATTATAATTTCCATTTCTCAGAAATATATTTTCTATATTAATTCACTATAAGCCATTTTTTCCCTTGACATCATGAGACTAGTTTGGTAAATATTTTAAAATAGTGTGAGCTAATTCTCACATCTTTGTTATCTTTGGATCATTCTCCCTTGATTTTTTCCCTGGAAAATTGCTCATATTTTTCTGTTTCTTCTACTATCTAGTAATTTTTTATCATATCCTTGACATTTTCAATGTTATGTTACCACTTCTTGGGATTCTGTTAAATTCATCTCAAGAGTGTTGAATTTTGTGTATTTGTTGTAACAGCCAATTAAGTTAGATTCAAGGCTGCTGTTCTTGTGCAGCATCTTAAATTTTTGTTACATTCTTTTAATCTTCTAGAGGCTTCTTGGAGTCTGTTCATGCATATATGATTGAGGTTCAGACAGAAATTTGGGAAGAGTTTATTTACAGAATTTTATGCATTGCCTCTATAGTTCTCTCCTCTCCAGGATACCCCCTTAAAAAATTTCTAGTAGCTGAGGTAGCCCCTCTTCAAGTCAGAAAGTCAAGATTTTTTAACAGAGATTTTAGTTATCTCCATGACTCCCAGTGCAGTCCATACACGTACACAAACACACAGAGAAACTCACCAGTGCCACTTCTTCCAAGAATTGACAACCCTATAGAATCTTCCACTGGTTATATTTCAGTGCTTTTGAGCAGTTGTTTCTTAAATTTTTTCATGTGTTATAGTTATCTGTGAGAGGATCAGTACAATAAGAGCTTTTCTAGTCATTACTAAAGATAAAAACTAAACTCTGCAAATATATTTTAACCACTTTGTTTCCATTTATAATACTTAAAGAGATAATAAAAAGAAAGGGCTTTTGGAAAAGAAATCTCAAGATTGTGATTTTTTTTGGAAATAAATATTTTATGGGAGGCATGAATGATGATTTAGATTTCTCTGAGCTTATAATAAATAACCTCAGGTTGGTTTGGTTTTTAAGTTCTGTAATTAACATGTATAACTTTCCTAGTGCCGCTTATCACCCTTCTATTTTACTGGTGTATCATCAAGCCAGTCACTGAACATTTACAGGATTTTAAAAAGAATATATTGTGTCTAGTCTATAACAGATTGAGGAAACAAGATAAAAGAGCTTGATAGAAGTATATCTAAAATAATAAGTATTTTCATAGTAAGATCATAGGAAACTCTTCTTTAAATAAAATTTATATTCTATCTGACTTCAAAATTTTCATTATGTTTGGTAAAAACAAAACTAGAAAACATTTCTTGTAGTTTGTGTATATGCAATATTTATGACTTATGGTAACTTTCTCTTCTAGTCATTCATGTTATTAATAGAAAAACCTTACCAAAATGAGGCAAATATATACTACAGGATAAGGTCAGAAAGTATAACTATCTAAAACTGGTACTAACAAAAGTCAGCATGGTGAATGGAGATAGTTTATTTTTTAGTTGATGAGTTTAAGAAACCTTCCTAAATATCATCAAAATAACTACTAAAATATCATACATAAAATACAATATTTAAATTGCTAATATTTTAATGACATGAAAATGCTTGGAGCACAGCAGAAAGCGAATGGAACATATGAATTTCTGGCTTTTTGCGTTATTTTCTAGAAAGAGAGACAATGAGCTTCAGACATGCTTTTAGACCACTTGACAGATATTATGTGTATACAAACATTGCATATGAAGTCTGCCTTAGCTTGTTAACATTCTTTATAATGACCATCATATACTATTTATTCTGCCTGCATGCCCTCATGCAACTTCCCAGTTCATTCGCATCTGCTTGTCAGTTTCATGATTTTTTGGAAAATTAGCTGTTGAGATTTTGAATTAAATAACCATTCCCTATGAACTTACATGGTGTTTATCAGTCCCTTAAAATCCAATTACACCTACCGTTTATGTCTGCAAAGCTTTGAACCATATATTATACTATGGGAATTCAATTTATTTGTGACCAGTCTACCACTCCCTACACACAAAGCACAAAGCAAAATAGGTTAGCCTTTATTTATAGCATCTTTACATTCCTTAATTTCCATCCAAATAATCTGAATATACATATTTTGGCATAATCTGTTAACAAACAAATTAATGATGCCCCCAAAAAAACACATAGTTGAAATAAGAATAATTTAAAAGTTTATTCATTCATTGTCCTCAAATTTATGTGGATTACCTGAGGTCTGGAGTTTGAGACCAACCTGTCCAACATGGTGAAACCCAGTCTGTACTAAAAATACAAAAATTAGCCATGTGTGGTGGCACATGCCTGTAATCCCAGCTACTCGGGAGGCTGAGGCAGGAGAATTGCTTGACCCCGGGCGGCAGAGGTTGCAGTAAGCCGAGATCGCGCCATTGCACTCCAGAGCCTGCGCAGCAGAGCAAGATGTTGTCTCAATAAATAAATAAATAAATAAATTTCTGCTCTAGCTGGTGTTTTTTAAAGCTCTTGTTGCTGGAGTGTTTGTGTGTCAGGTGTGTATGTTTCCGAGCGTGGTGTGTTTATATTGTGAAGTCTGAAATAGTTTCTAAGAGGTGGTTTGAGAATGAAACAGAATTCTGCACTTCTGACTCAACAGAAAATCATTGTGCTCAGATGCAAGTCCCTCCAAAGCATGGCCTCACCATGGCAGTCATCTGGAATTGTTGTAGGGACATGCTAGGCTAACATGTAGCAAAACAGATCTTGGGGTGAGAACTTTTCTCTTCCCCATCCATAGCAGAAAGCTAGACTTCAGTTTTTTAAGCTTTTATTTGCTATTACTTTGAACTTCCTGTAAAATTTATGTAAAATTTCACATAAAAAGTATTTTCTGAGAACAATTTATCCATGTTGGAAAATGCTTACTAGAGATATAAGTACTATTGTTTGTTTTCCTGATCTTATAAAGTAATTCAGCAGAATTGCTTTCTAAGGGATTCTTTCCTTTGTTTCCACTCTAGTGGAAAGAAGACACCAGAGAGTGAAATCCTGTTGTCTGATTGATGAGATTCTGTTCAGGCTGTGACAGTGCATAACTCCTCTCATTGCCCTATCTGTTGACCCCCAGAGAGGCTAAAAGTAGCACAACCTTGGGATATAAGAAGTTTTTTGTTTTGTTTTGTTTTTTTACTAGCAGTGTTTACAAAAATAGGAACCATCAGCAGCCTTAGGGTGAAAAGTGAAATGTGTCTTTTACCCAGAAAGTTAAGGAAAAAAATGGTGGAGTCAGATTGCTTAATGGGGCTAATAAAGCAAATGCCACTAGATTTGGCTCCTATATAAGACACATAAAAATATTTTGTTTTCCCAAACCAAAAACTGAGTCTGTAACTATAGACTGTAATCAACTTGTAAATCTTACTCACTGATTGCAAGCAGAACCAGGGGAGACTTTGATTATTCACAGCTTAATGTTATTTGTCTTCCTATACTGGAAAACAACTGCCATTTCATTTTTCACTGATGGAATTGATGGCTTATTTTTTAAACTTCTGTTTTGAAGCATAGAACATATGTAGTGCTGATTATAGGTCACCAAGTTAAAAATGTAACGTTAGGTATTAAAGGACTTAAAAATAAGTAAAATGAAGATTAAAGATGGTATGTAATTTTAAATTAGTAAGTTTTTCTTATCTTTTATAAGAAGACTAATTCTACAAGAAGTCCATAAATACAGTTTTAAATGATGTCCTTACTAAAAGGAACCAAACTGAGGAGATTTTGTTGGTTGAATTTCTCCACATATTACATTATGTGAATTAAGACAGAGTTAGGAATCAGAGGTTTTCTTTTTTGGAGGAAAAGAAATAAGTTGAATTTTTTTTAAAGTTATGTTTTTTCTTTATCTGTTACTTAGGTATTTCCTAATTTTTTCCTTATAAAATCATAAAGGTGTTATTTGAGCTATTTGGCCAATTCATTAAAGATAAATAATTTATATGTTTAATTTCAAAATGAGAATTACATTTATTTGCTTTTTCGCTGTTTACTGAATTATATCAGGTAATCTGAGAGTCAATAAAAGTATTATTTAACAGATTTCATAGCCGTAGACTAATTAACTCTAAAAAAGAAAGTTTAATGGAAAACAAATTAACAAAAGAGCCAAGAAATATTACTTGAAACCTGATCATTTTCCACTAATATTAATTCACATTTTATTTTATGTTACGTTTTTTGAGACAGAGTCTCATTCTGTCGCCCACGCTATAGTGCAGTGGCACGATCTTTGGTCACTGCAACCTCTGTCTCCTGGGTTCAAGCTATCCTCCTACCTCAGTCTCCCAAGTAGCTGGGACTACAGGTGTGTGCCATCACGCTGGCTAATTTTGGTATTTTTTGTAGATATAGTGTTTCACCATGTTGCCCAGGCTGGTCTCACATTCTTGGCCTCACGTGATCTGCATACCTTGGACTCCGACTGCTGAGACAACAGGTGTGAACCACCATTCCTGGCCCTTAATTCATATTTTAAAAGAAAAATTTCAAAAATCTCAAGTAAGAGCTTTTTTTGTTTCCAGAGAATATTTTAGGAAAATTTGAATTATTATTATTTTTACTATCATTATTTTAGTATAGTTTGTCCATTTCAGAACAAGTATATTATATAAAAACCACCAGACAATTCTGTTCATTTTGAATGATACCACATGTCTGAAACCAGGCCAGAACTGGAACACACCACACAAGAAGGGTAAGACTGAAGCTTATCCTATAGCTTTTGATAAAGTGTATTTGTTCAGCCTATACTTTATATTAAAACACAACATCCATTAGAATTCTGTTGTTCTATAAATTTTATATTAAAAAGTAATGTAATTTGCTAGTTAATTGTTTCAGGATTTGTGATTGTAATCACAAATTTCAGAATTTGTGGAGTCAAGTCTTTCTCTATGAGTCACTAATTATACAAGACAGAGATCTGAGGTGCTTTAGAAAAAAATTATATCCAAGAACATGTAAGTAGTCACGGCTACCTGAGGAGAAGGGAAGCCAGACTGGTCTTCATAGAAACAACTAAATTTCCCTTTGTCCCCAGCCAATTTTCCCCCTGATTCTCAATCTAAGGGGATTAGTAGAAAACCAACTAGATTATAAATGAGTAAATGAATTTAGATTTTACCTAGGCTTTCATTTTTCAGAAAGATTTCTTTGACCTCCAACTTGGGGAAATTTACCTCTCATATATGCCCACTGCTGGAAGATAGCAGGCATCGTGTATTCTTTCATTGCCTCTCTTCATTTGTTACAATAAAGTAAATGAGGGGAGAAGCTATATCTTAGTCATCATGTACTCATTTCTGTCCTATTTATTCATCAATAAATATTTGCAGAGTGCCTACTATGTGTTAGGCATTAGAGTGAGCTGTGGTAAAGAGAGGAAAGGGTGGGAGGACAGATACCAGATATCAGTAAAAGAAAGATATTAGGAGAACTTTGTGATTGATTAGATGCGGGTGGCTGAGAGTAGTAGCGAAATCCAGGGTGACTCCCAAGTGCCCAATTTTGTTGCTTGTTTAGATGGTCAAATTAATAACCAAATAGAAAATATAAGGAGAAGCTTATGAATCATAGGGTGAGAAAAATAAGAAAACAATTAGTTCTGTTTGTGCCTGTGAAATGTCTGTGAAACATCCAGGTGAAAAGGATTTGTGAGCAATTGCAAATGTGGGGCTAGAACATAGGAGTGTTTCCAAAGCTGGATATGCAGTCTTTAAAAGATCCCTCTAAAAAAGGATGTGGTTGGTATAATCTAAACAGCTGAAGTCAGAGAAAGAGAAGGATCATGCAGGAGATCAAGATACCATGGAGATCAAACAAGGAATGTGTGTTGTAGAACACATGTAAACAGAAGTTGCATTGTGGTGAAAAGGGATGAGATGAACTACACATAATAATGAACAATTTTTATCAGATTTATAGTTTGCTATGTATAGAATACCAGAGCTTAACCTGCCTGTGATTATATAAAACGCAATTAAGTGACAAGTACTTTTTAACAACTTACGTGTTCTTAGACAAGTCTTTTATTGTCTCCTTATCATGTTTTTTCTTTATTTGTAAAATGAAGATATTTGATAAAATGATGAGAAAACTGTCACCTAACATTAATATATTACATACAGTATTAGAGGTATAAAGGAAAGCGTTCTTGGTCAGAAGCAATTTCCTAACAAAAGTAGATAAACATAGCCATTGTATGTCAAATACATATTATATATAAGAAAATCAGCCATGTGAGGAAATACTGAAATAGTACAACTAGGAAAGTTACAAAGTAATTACTGCCATTTTTGCTCTACTGGATGAATTACTTTTGTTACATATACTTTTTATATATAATTTTTGTTATATATAGATATATATTTAAACTGGGAAATCAAATCAAGAATATCTATGATCCAGATATCTGTGATATTCCCTTTCACCAGCTACATCTAAATGGCATGCTGCCATACCCAGGCTTTTAAAGAAAAAAATGTTTAAATCTCAATAATTTAATTTCAGATGACCGAAAGGTCAGTGAATCAAATTATTACTAGTCAATATTAATACATATGGTCATGGGAGGAAATAGTCTATTGATTGATTTCTACACACCTAATTGAAAAATATTTACCAAAGCTCAAGCTTTCTCAGCCAAAGTCAATGTGGATGACTTTCGGAATGTCCTTGTTACCATGAAGATCTAAAGATATTAATACATAGTAATACGAGGGTCAGGCCAATCAAAAGAGAGGACAGAAGAGTAATCATTAACATCCAAAGGCATTTTTACACTGTGATAATTATCCCCATTTGCTCAGGTTAATATGCTTTCAATGGAAACATGTGGAATAAACAGCTGTCATGGACATGTGCCACCAGAATAAAAGCTCTTCTCAGCCAGAAAAACAACTGGGAAGTTAGTGAACCAGTACATGCTCATACCTTAGGAAAGCAAACACTTTTCACTGAGCCCATAGACAAAATTAAAGTCTGGAAGAATTCTTTTTTTTTTGGTGGGAGATAGGAAATAATACAAATCTTGAAAACATTCTAAAATATTCAGATAGGTTCCATAAATATTTGTTCAAAAATTAAAATAGAATAACCTTTTATTCATTGTTCAATTTTTATCTATCAAATTTCGAATTATGAAAAAAAACTACACTATGCTTTACATAAGGGAATAGAAATAAAAGTAGGCACAGTCTGGTAATACCAAATCTTGTGTCCTTAATGCATCATGAAAAGATGTTTGTGGATGTTTTGTCCAAATGGCTGGCATCAACACCCACATACAGACTGCTCCTGCTCAAAAAAATGGCCTTGTTTTTCTCTGAGTACTGCATTGATATGCATTTGGAAGAAATCTTATTATAGTCCTGAAAGAAAGCTAGTAGATAATCTAGTTTATTTTTGAGATTCCATACAGAACTACATTTTGTGTGTGTGTGTGTGTGTGTGCGCGCGCACATCCATGTGTGTGACAGAGAGAAAGAGTCCACTGCATAATCAAAAAATATGAATTTGGTTCCTAGAATGCAAAAAAATGTATCTAATGAGTACATTTTAACGCAGAAATGTTAAATTTAAGCATTAGGTCTATAATAATAAGTGGAAAAGTTTGATCAACTATCATTTATTCATTTATTTAATAAATATACACATAGTAAATATTTATTACTATTATCATCTTTGTCATTGTATGAAAATCATTATATTAATGAAATTATATATTTATATACTTCATTAGATTAAGCAATATGATATTGCCTGTAAGTGATCATTTTTACCTCAAAAATGACTGCTTCATATTTTTCTACCTAGTTGATTTAATCACTGAATAATGACATATGTTAATTCAATAGCTTGTAAGGTCAATTTAGTAAAAGCACAAATTTATATGAATGAAAATAATGGCCTGCAAAGTTAAGCTTTGACTCTGCTGTAGAAATGGACACAAATTACATCAATTTACCAAAAAGAATAGTTCTTAAAATCAGAGTTAAGCAAGGACTTGTTCCTCTTGGTGGTTTACCAACTGCCAAAATAACAGCAAGATCAGATTTCTTCATAGAAAGTTATTGGTATGAAACTTTTTGGATTAAACAGTTGTTTCTATAACTATTAACTAAATCATTAAAAGGGTTAGCCTATTTATAGTAACCTTGAACCTTTTTAAATTTAATGTTTTCAGATGAAAGCATTGATCCTTCCATGCTTCATAAAATGGCATCCCACTGGGCAGTGTCATTAGTGATAGTCCTACTGGGAGAGATACCAGTCCAAATTATTGAATGAAGAGCCTAATATACTGAAAGATACTTCTAAAGTGCAGCTTGATGTTTTAAAAATGCTTTCATACATAATGGATGCTTACTGTACTCAGCTATTTGAGGTGTTGTAGCACTTACTGAATTTTCACATAAATTGCTGCTCTCTGAATAAGACTGTTGTACCAGTTTATAAGGCTTGATATATTTTCTACCTTCAAAATGGGCATTCAACCAACTTAAATTTTATCTTTATATTGTACTTAACTGTAACTCCGTAATTTTTCTTAAATGAGGAGAACAAATTGTACAATACAGTCCATATTAGAAGGAATTAGCATTTGTTTTTAAAAAGGGGAGAATGTGTTTTATATCATTTGACATTTTTCAACTTATACATTTTAGCAAGCATGCATCCATTATAATTACATTGGTTTTTTACTATGTAATTTACCACAGAACAGAATGCATATACAGACAGTTAAATTAATTCACTAGATAGGGGACATATAGGAAAGTCAGCTTCTTACAGTTAACCAATCCAAATATATTCATAAAAATATAGATGGAAAACTTGATTCAAGAAATAGCTTCCATTTATCTTTCAACAGTAATTTTCAAATTGGTTAGCATAAAGTCCAACTTTAAATGGATGAATTATGTTTCGAAAATAAATACTTGCATTTAAATGATTATTTTCAGCAGTGAATTATTCTTTGGCTATCTCTCTGCACAGAGCATAAGACATTTATTTATTTAGACACTTTGCTATGCTAAGATTCAAAATGGGTTACTAGTGAAGGAAGAGGAGTTTTGCCTAGTTTGGCAAGAGATTTATCTACAAGCTGTATAAAAAGACAAGTTTTTATTTGGTGAAACTAGTTAAGATGCAAGAGTTGGAAATTTTTGAGTTGGTGTAACTATTTTTTTAAAAAAAACTAACCATGAAAAAAATTCTGGGATCTGTTGTCATTTTGGATAACAAGGATCCTTCCCATTCTATTCTCCTATCCACATCCATCTCCCAGATCCTTATAGAGAGTTATGCCCAAGGGAGATTTCAGGTAAATTAATACTTTTTATTATCAATTACGGTCTAGTCTTAAATCTTTATGTGGTTTCTGCCCTTGGCTAGCTGCACAGAACTTCCCTCTAATAGAAGGAGTGTACATCTAACATAAGACCAAGACTAAAATCAAATTTGTGGAGCCAACTCCCTGTTTTCTTTTCTCTAGTTTATGTCATAGGTTTATAAGAAGAAAATGAAGTGTTTCTGCCCCCAAGTTCTATCAGCTACACAGGAGTAATAGAGAAAAAATTGAAAATGGACAAGTAATCTAAGAGTTGTAGGAGATCTCAAAATGGGAGGACTAGAAACAGAAGAGTTATCAAATTATTTTTCTTTCACCAGAAATTATATTTTCCTAGCAATTTTGACTTTGTCATGGCTAACATTAGTACTTCTTAAGAGTAAGTGTAGGGTCAGAGAGGGTAGAAGGTAAAACTGAGTTTTTTGTTCTAACCCCAGAAATGAGACTACAAAGACTTTCAGCGAGAAAACAAAACCAGCTCAGGAGAGCTAATTATATACTAGGGAAAGGTTAGGTTGCTGGTTTAAGAAGAGTTCCCAGATTGAGCCAACAATGACCAAGGGGCTTGCATGAGAGTTCCTAGATTAAGCTACTGTTACAGTTTGGATTTTTCAGTCCTCTAAATCTCATTTTGAAATATGATCTCCAATGTCGGAAGTGGGACCCAATGGGAGGTGTTTGGGTCATGGGGGCAGATTTTTCATCAATAGATTAATACCCTCTCTGGGGATTGAGGGCTGTGAGTGACTTTTTACTTTTGTTAGATCCTGGGAGAACTTCTTGTTTAAAAGAGCCTGGCACTTTTCCCAACCCTCGTTTTCCTGTCTCACCATGTGATCTCTGCACACACCGGCTCCCCTTCCCTTTCTGCTGTGAATGGAAGCAGCTTGAGGCCCTCGCCAGATGCAGATGCTGGGGCCATGTTTCTTATACAGCCTGCAGAACTGTGAGCCAAATAAACCTCTTTTCTTTATAAATTACCTAGCCTCACAAACAGACTAAGACAGCCATCAGTGGTGAAAGAGCTTGAGCAGAATGCCACCAGTCTGAATATAAAGGCCAATCCAGGCAGAAATGGAGACCAGGAGAGCTCCATTAAAAACTAATAAAGCTTTAATTTATATATAGGTACAGTAGCAAAGGTGGAACTGTGAGGCACAAATAAATGGGAACATTATTACAAATTTGGATAAAGACATTTTAGAGGAATCTAAAGAAGAATAAATCTATTAAACAGCTTTTACACTAATGTGTGGGAAAAGAGTGAATTCATGAATTTCAACAGAAAACAAAGTAAAAGAGAGACAGG